>NW_026570994.1:4413351-4420934 GCF_026225935.1 Boleophthalmus pectinirostris | reverse complement strand
TGTCAAACATGATAAGACACTTACAGATCTTTAGAGATGTTTAAATTGTTTTTGTTATCAAAAACCCAATAAATATTGCTTTGAAAAATGGATAACTAAGCAACTTAGATGATAAGAAAAGGATTATGCAGTATTTTTTTTATGCCAGCCTCGTTTTCATATAGTCCATTTTGTGACATGTGCAGTTCTGAACTCCAGTGTTGAATTAGACTTGGTTCCATATCCAGAAATAATAGTCCTGGTGGTGTTACTAATGTGGCATCATGCTTGTACCATAAAAGTGAACCATTTTGGTCCTTAACAGCTCCACTAGTCAAGTGGATTAATACAAACATTTTAAGACCAAAATGATGAGGCTCATAGCAGCAGGTACAGAGAGAGGAGCCACAAGATTCCAATGTAAGTCAATAGGTCAAGTCGGAAGGAACCGGAAGAGCCCACATGTAAACTTTTCCATTTCCCATTTGGAACGTGGCAACAGGTGTGTTAGCTATGTCCATTTATATATATAGTCTATGATTACAACCAACTAGGTGGTTCCTGTGCATAATTGATAGCGTAGCCTAATAGACAGGAAAGCACAGGTTACCTCCCCTCTGCCAAATTTCTTGGCAGGAGGGAGAGTTCCTATGTCCCACTGAAATAGGGATTATCAGTATTTCTTATTTATAAATAATAACAAACTACACATTAATTCAACATAATTCTCATGAATGTAAAAAATCTTTTCATTCCAGTGTCTGAGCTGAAGCTGATTCTTCTGGGGAAAAGTCCGCGTCTGAAGGCCTCAGTGGGAAACTTCCTTTTGGGAAAAAAAAAAGTTCAATCAACATAATACATGTGTAAAAGTCAGAGGAAGATTTAATGACAATCCGGTGACTGTGATCTACACTCATGACCAGCTGCTCTTCACTGCCTCTCAAGGACTCAGTTGGTTAATACAAGACATTAAAGATCAGAGTGGCCCTGGTCCTCATGTGTTCCTGCTGTTTGTACAGCCTGAAGCCTTCACTGATCAACACAAATGCATACTAGAGTCAGTCCTGGAGAACCTTGGTGAGCAGGACTTCCAGCATTCACTGGTGCTGATGTCCAGTACACAAGCAGTGACACCAGACTCCATGGAGAAATACATGAGGGAGCCACATATAAAAGACTTGATCACCAAATGTAAGAACAGATATATATGTGGATGGATAACATGTATCTAACTGATCTGAATCTGAAAGTTGAAGAGCTGTTTTCAAAAATCTGTAACATGATGAAAGAAAGCGACGCAGATCATTTGAACCCTCACCCTCTCTAAAGACCAAGGCACAGGTCAGACTGTGGTGATGCATAGAGATGTGGAGCCACACCTGCCACAGGAGTGTCTGAGGATTGTGCTCTTTGGGAAAACTGGCAATGGAAAAAGTGCCACTGCCAACACAATTTTGGGCCGAGAGAGTTTCAAATCTTACGCCCACCCTCAATCTGTCACCAGAATCTGCATGAAAGATGAGGGTGATGTTGATGGACAGAGGGTTGCTGTTGTTGACACTCCTGGTTTATTTGATACATCTTTGTCCAATGAGGAGCTGCAAGAGGAGCTTGTAAAATGCGTCACATTGCTGGCTCCTGGACCACATGTCTTCTTACTGGTGCTACAGATCGGCCGATTCACAAAAGAAGAGAGTGACTCAGTGGATCTGGTCAAAACGTACTTTGGCAAAAAATCAAGCCCCTTTATCATCATTCTCTTCACTAGAGGAGATGCCCTCGAGGGAAAGTCCATTGAAGATTTCATTGAGGGAGATCAAAGATTAAAGGAATTTATTCAAGAGTGCGGAGGGAGGTTCCAGGTCTTTAACAATAGAGAGAAAAACAATAGGTCACAGGTTCAACAACTCATGGAAAAAGCCAACAAAATGGTGTTGGAAAACGGAGGGAGCTACTACACAACAGAGATGTTCCAAGAGGCAGAGCAGGCCATAAAGGAGGAGATGGAGAGACTCCTGCGAGGGAAGGAGGAGGAGATCAAGAAGGAGGAGGAGGAGCTTCAGTATAAACACAAACAAAAAATAGAAGAACTACGACAACAAGGGACGCAAATACATGAGAGTTGGGAAGAGCAGAGAAAAGTGAAGAATGCCCAAGGCAGAGCAAAGGAAGACTGGTGGTTAAACCAAGTTGAGGAGAATAGGAGAAGAATGGAACAGGAAAGAGTCGAAAAAATACCTCCTAAGGAAACAATCATCAGCGGGAAGAACGAAGAAGATCAAATCCCCCAAAAGCTGGATGAAGAACAGATGCAGGATCTACAAAAAAATTATTATGAAGAGTTGGCAAACATTATGCTCAAATATGAAGAAGAGGTACGAAAAGAGGCAGAAAGATTCAATGAGTTTAAGGAAAAGTACACTCGAGATTTTGACGCTCTATTGGAGAGGCATAATGAGGATATATTAGCTCTAAAGCAACGCCATGAGAGAGAAAGCATGAACATGGAACACCAACATGGCTACGGTTCTATGGAGAATATAGCTCTTAAAGCCCTGCAGATAAAAGATGAAATTAATGAATTGAAGACAAAACACAAAACAAATTGTTCAATTTGCTAACTTAAAAACTTTCTTTTCTTTATTTCCATGATTATTTACAATCTAGATTCTCAATGAAGACATCAAAACTATGAATGACACATGCACTAAATAACTCACAGTTTTACACTTTCGGTATTTCTTGACCTTTACACGGTGCAGTTGTGAAGTAGAAACTATTTCCGGAGACTTCATCATGAAGTTCACTGACAGAAGGCCAAGACTTTGCAGCGCTGTCAACAAATCAAAGTGTGGCTACTAGAGATGTAACAATATCCAAGTCTCACGATACGATATCGTCACATATGAGCCTCACGGTATGATATTTATTGAAATATTGTGGGAAAACTCATGATATGGTGGGGAGGCTCATGATTAGGGATGTAACAATATCCAAATCTTTCAGTACGTTATTTTCATGATATACATCTCATGGTATGTTATTTATTGCGATATTTTGTGGAGGCAAACAAAACTGTTAATATGGAACTTTCTCCTCTTAAAATGTCTTGACAAGACTTAGTCCAAAGAACTAAGACACAAAAGTGCTTAGAACTGTTATTTCTTCTTGTAGTCTGCACTGAAATAGAGCAAAGGATCATGGTCTATGTCAGGGGTGTCAAATTCATTTTGGTCCGGGGGCCATATCCAACTGACTTTGATCCCAAAGGGGCCGGATCAGAAAACTCATGCCATATAAACCCCAAAAATAGCAATAAGTTCAAATATTTGTGACAAGAAATGAAAATCTATTACAGAAATCTTTTTTAATTGATGAACTCTTTCTTTTACAAAATATTATAATATTATGAACAACCTGATACTTTAAGAAAAATACAATTTCAACACAATGTTTTAACATTAACTTGTATGCAAATAGGAATAAGTAAATTTTTCTAAGAAAATCCTGCACTCGGCTCCAGCTTTCTCATTTTGGACATTTTGCTGATGAGGGTGTCACGGTCAACAGTCAAAACGATCGTTTGGAAAGAGACAAGTCTTCATTTGTGCTGCTCTGGTGGGAGGGGCCACGTACAGAGACACTGGAGACGCTGCTGTGATAAACACCACAGAAAATTAACAAGATTTTAATAGAAAATATAATTAAAATATTTTAGTAGACAATCAGCCGTGGGCCAGATTAAAGGTCTTGGCCGGATCTGGCCCCCGGGCCGTATGTTTGACACCCCTGATCTATGTAGTTCCACTTTTGAAGGTCCACGATAATAGTGTGAGAACTTTGACGATACGATATAATGAATTTTAAGTTATTGTTACATCCCTTGTGGCTACTTAAAAATATAAAAACATATTTAGAGTTATTTCACTTTTTTCTTTGCTTCATATTTCAATTTATCTTGCACCATATATTTAATCAATCAATATGATTTTATTTGTCCCTGAGGGGCAGTTTAAGCACACTGAGCAGTAAAACACAATAATAACAGAAAAGCTCAAACACAAGTCTCAGTGCAACTGTAGAGTCGTGAGACCCAGTGTCAGGGCAGTTTGAGATTTATAACAGCCCTTAGGACAAAAGTGTCATAGCAGCCTTCAGGGGGCACCAGGTGAACTGTACTCAGTCAACTACTGTACAATATTTTGATGTTTTCCGTAGGTATATAAAATGTACAAAGTAGAAGAAAAAAAAACAATTAATAAGAGGGGTGTGTCTTTTGACTGGTAGTGTGTCTGACCATTGCTAGAATTTCAGTCAGCCTACAAGAAAGTACATGTTCAGCCAACATGCGTGAGGTTTTGAAAAACTCTTAATCTAAGTGGCACATATGACACAAACTGTACGGTGTGCATGTCTCTGTTTAATAAATCTAATGTCCAAAGACCTCATGTTTGTTCATGCTTGACTCCAGTGTATGTCATTTTATTTACCTTTATTTAAAGTGACAGTAACTTTCTGGAGGGTGGAAAGTTACCTGCATGATTCCATGGAAATAGAAAATTAAAGCATATCATTCTGCAAAATCAACCTTTCACGTTATAATTTCCCTTCTCAAAACCTGGTTGAAGCCATTTGCAGCAACTAAATTAATCAAACAGATCAACTAAGCAACTAAAGGTCGTATTCTCTCTCATCTTAGATTTAGACAAACTGTATCCACAAGGGAAATTATTTGGTCACAGTAGCTCACACATCAAAATATACTGTATTATAGTAACAAAGGGCAAAAATATAAATGCTAATAATAGATTCAAAATAAGTAGCAAAAGTAGCAAGAGACTGGTGTCAAATAAGGCATAATTATACTACTGTATGTACATGTAACTCACTTCAATGTATGTACACATTTCGACCTCTAGGTGTTGAGAGTATAGGAATAACCAATGGACACAGGTTATTGTAGTTAAATATGCTTGTAGGTGGAACAATATAAAAGAATCCTACCATATCCGTCGTATGGGGCGGTAGGCTCACATTTCAACTGGGAGGCTCGTCATCAATGGATCATCTCATCAAACTCGTTGGACTCCAAGGCAGGAAACATCACTTTTCTATGAAGTCAAAAAGGCCCGACCTGTATTCACAAAACAGGCTTTAAATTCCAAATTCTCATGTGAAATTGCAATTAGATTAATTTGATTCACACAAAGATCCCTATATAGGTGTTATACAACAAACATTTATCTTATCAACTGGAAATATAACTAAAGACAGTTAACAAGTAGTCATTTCCCAAATAAATGTCTCATATTGTCAAAATATATCATTGTAACCCATAGTAATTACAATGAAATGTAATTATATAAACACATTTCACCTATGGATTCACTTACTTATGACAAACACATCAACTTTTATTTTATAATGCATAAACCAAGCTTTCTTATGTGTATTGTCTCTTAACATAGGTTTTTTATGTAAATTTTAAAAAATGAATTACATCATATTTAATAAACAAAATCACAGATGTGCTGGTTTTGTCCATTTTAGTGAGTGGGACTAGTTTCTTTCATAGTGCAAAATAGACATATGCATCTTTAATGACACAGAGCGTATCACCCATAAACTGTATAAAAAGTGGACTAAGAGAGTGTGATGTCACCCATAAAGTTTAACGCCAATCAAATGAAGCTCACAATGCTAACGTTATAGGAGTGAATCTGGAGTCAGGCTCGAGTTTATAAATAGGTTTTTTTGATGGACAAGACAGCGATAAAGAAAAAAAAAAAAAACTGGATCATGTAGCGCAAGTTAATATGAACTTTTTAAGACCAAAATAAGTAGTTTCACGGCAGCAGGTAATTATTCCAATGTAACTTAATGGGAAGTGGAATGTGGTAGCTAGCATGTTAGCTATGTCCATTTATATATACAGTCAGTGTTGGGAGTGTGACGTTTAAAATGTATTCCCCTACAGATTACAGATTACATACCCCAAAATGTAGTTTGTAACATAATCCATTAAATTACTTAAAGTGAGTAACGTAATCTGAATACTTTGGATTACTTCATTTGCTGTAGAGAAACAAAGACGAGGAAATCATAACATAAGACGTTTTATCTGATAAAAGAAAATGTAAAAACCCAGACTTTACTGAACCAAATTAAAAATATTATTGATAGAAGAAGAGGAGACACGGTCCAAGCAGCCGGATTTAGTCCTGTTAAATCCTGTTTTAGACCCGTTCTAGACCCGTTTTAGTCCTGGTTTAGACCTGGTTCAGTCCTGGTTTAGACCTGGTTTAGACCTGGTTCAGTCCTGGTTTAGACCTGGTTTAGACCTGGTTTAGACCTGGTTCAGTCCTGGTTTAGACCTGGTTTAGACCTGGTTTAGACCTGGTTTAGACCTGGTTCAGTCCTGGTTTAGACCTGGTTCAGTCCTGGTTTAGACCTGGTTTAGACCTGGTTTAGACCTGGTTTAGACCTGGTTCAGTCCTGGTTTAGACCTGGTTTAGTCCTGGTTCAGTCCTGGTTTAGACCTGGTTTAGACCTGGTTCAGTCCTGGTTTAGACCTGGTTTAGACCTGGTTTGGACCTGGTTTAGACCTGGTTCAGTCCTGGTTCAGTCCTGGTTCAGTCCTGGTTTAGATCTGGTTTAGACCTGGTTTAGACCTGGTTTAGACCTGGTTTAGACCTGGTTCAGTCCTGGTTTAGACCTGGTTCAGTCCTGGTTTAGGCCTGGTTTAGACCTGGTTCAGTCCTGGTTTAGACCTGGTTTAGACCTGGTTTAGTCCTGGTTTAGCCCAAAATGTGAAAACAGGAAAATACCACCATGTAATCCATTTATTTCAACAAAGTAACTGTAATCCAATTACCACTCACTGAAACAGTAACTGTAACTGAATACAGTTACTCATAATTTGTACTCTGATTACGTAACTCCAGTACATGTAATCTGTTACTCCCCAACACTGTATACAGTCTATTGTATCACCATGAATTTTCTTCTTAAATAATTAAATATATGATTTTAGCAATCTATTTCTTTACAAAATGAACTTAAACTGTGCAAAACACTCACAGTTATTAGTTAGCATGTCATTTATAATACATACAGTTAATGTGAGTGCTGTCTTACCCAGAAGATAAACAGGAGAGATTCAGCAAAATAAAAGTGCTCCATATACACTTCTCCCATTTCTAAACAGGAGTTTTATCCATCCACTATTAAACTTCAAACTTTGTAATTTTCAAGACATTGCATTTTGTTTTTCATACTTTTTTCTTAGTTTTTCAACCAACACGTGAGAGTAAAAACTGCGCTCTGAAAGGTTAAGCTATCAGTGTATTTTCATACTACTTCCGGTTTCCCGTCAAAATAAATGTTCGTTTTTCAAAATAAAACAATTTAAATATGAAACGTGAAATAAAACAGTATTTCAAGATAAATTAATTATTATTTGCCGTTTTAACCAGGCGGGCTACAAATAATTAAAAATAAAAACATAGAAATATAGTAATAGAAAATATCTGTCTGAATTCCTCCAACGCTGAATCCTTCTGCGTGATTAGACGGTTACGTAACATGCGGCACGTGCCCACTAT
>NW_026570994.1:4245851-4408351 GCF_026225935.1 Boleophthalmus pectinirostris | reverse complement strand
ATTCTGTGCAATGCTCTACCTATAAGCCTGTCACCCATGCTCCCACACGACAATTCTACATAAATGTACAAAAACATGATACAAAACAATAGACTACAACTTCACAAACCTGATGCGATGTGTCCAGTGCAGTTTGTGTGCAAAGCAGATACGAGGAAAAGTGGATAGAAGATAAAAGGACTTTGCTCCAAGTAGGGCTGGGTATCATAAAGAAGTTGCCGATACGATATATACCTCGATACACAGGCCACGATACAATACTTAATTCGATACAGTGAACTTACGATTCGATACGATATATTTCGATACCATTCAATAAAAATAAAGGCTAAATCATGGCTGTGATACTAAAAGTCTTTGTTAAACCACTTCTTATGCAAAGTGAATATGAAACAAAAACATTTTAATCCTCAAAACTGTGAAAATGTCAAATGTGTCGCATGCACTGCAAAAAATTGAATCTAACCAAGTTAAGATGACTTGAATTAAGAACGTTTTATCATGATTTGAGTAAATTCCACTTGACAAGTTAAATTATCTGTCAGCGGAATAAGATTTTTTGTTCTTAAAATATGAAAATACAACTTGCTACACTTAAAAAAAGAAAAACAACAACCCTTAAAATAAGAAATTAAATAGAATTTCGCTTGAATTTAGAAAAACACTTACTCCATTGGAAGAGCCGACTCAGATAAAGTCAAATGTTCTTAATTTTCATTTTAACGAACCTTTTTGCAGTGTGAATGAGTTTTCTTCCACTAAACAAACAACAAAACTGTAGCGCTGTAACAAAATAATTTAGTAAAATACACACAAAAAATTCAATACCCGATATATCGATACAGCAGCCCACGATATTGATACTGTATCATTACATTAAATGATACGATATATCGATACTTCAATATTTTTGCACACCCGTAGCTCCAAGGCTCACTGTGAATCTGCACTTCCCTTCAACGAGGACTGTGACTGAGATGTTCTGAAGCTCCGTCTCCTGTTTTCTTCTCAACTATTTTCAAATCTATATTTTCAAATGTTGTTTCCTCATCAAAAACATAGAGCATTTTGAGCTTTGGATATGCAGGCATAATGCAGCATTACTCAAATGTGTGAACGATAACACAGCTCCAGATATTGTTAATGTTTTTGTATTCAGACTGCGATGTCAAAAAACAAGGTGGACACCTCTAGTTGGAGCCTTTGCATTTGAGTTCAGATGCTCCCAATACCGTGGACCAACGGGAGAAAAATATTTGACGTGCATCCAGGGCATTTGTTGTGATCTGCAAGTGCCTTGTGTTCCCAGCTGAGACAGTGTCTTTAGTGTATTTATTACATAAAAACCATCAAGCGGAGGTGATCGGCTCAGCTGTTGTGGTGTATATACATTACGATATTTTTCGGACTATAAGGCGCACTTAAAGTCCTTTAATTTGATCAAAAATTGACAATGTGCCTTATAATCTGGTGCACCTTATGTATTAATTCTGGGCGTGCTTAGTGACCTCGAAAAGATTTTATGTGGTACACGGTGCTTTAAAATCTGTCCAAATGTTTTAGTACGACATTGGTAAACTACGAAGCTGCGTCGCTTGATGGATTGTCGTGTCCTTTAGTCCGACAGAAACTGAACCGCATCAGTGCACAAGGAGTGAGCTGTTTTTTTCAGAGCTTATAGTTTATGCAAATGAACCATGTGGTTTTAAGTTTTGTTTCTGTAAAATGTAAACAAATGTGCGCAAAGTTGCATTCAACACATTATTACTCTATGTATATTTGAGATCTCTTTGTAGAAAATAAACAAACTTCAATGAATCACCCACATTCACATTCATAATCCACATTCGCTAAAACAGGGAGGCAACGCCGGGCGAATTACACCACGATGTGCAAATGGACGCCTGGGCTAAGGATCAATCTCAAGTGTTGTCCGTTTGTTTTGCTTAATGCGCCTTTTAATTCGGTGTGCCTTATAATCTGAAAAAAAGGTATACTGATGCTCTGCTAATGACACGGCGTAGATTTTCAGTGTAGATTTTCTGCTTCTTCTGGATAATGACGTCACAATGTTACTGGATAGATGTCTCTAATTGGTTGACACTGCGCGTCCGATGCCTAAAGTTCAGCTTTTTCAACTTCTGACACTGACGGCCTGGATGCTGCTTCCAGAACGTTGACACTTGAATGCTCAAGATGTGCCATGTCAACACCAGATTCTCATCGCAGTGACGCCTGAAGACGAGCCACAAAAACGCAGCATCATGTGTTTTAAAACTCACAAGAATCCATTTTGTATAATATAGAAACTTTAAAAGCCTGTGCTGATGCAAAACCACAAAACAACCCTCAAAGTGCGACAGATGAGAATGAAAATAAATGTAAGGACTTTAGCGGTAAAACATATGGCCTAATTTGGCTGTGCAGGGCCGGAGGAGGAGACAGATGAGGCAGCTCTCTCTTTCGAGGCCGGGTTGGTGTAATATTGATTTCTGTGTGGCGGTCGTGCTGATTGTGTGAGCGCGCAGAAGGCATCCATCATGGCCGCCGGTCCTCTCCTCCCCCCTCCTCCTCTCTTCTCCTCATCCCTCTCCACAGTGAATCCATCTCCCTGGCTCTGACATATTTAAGAGCCCACGATCGCTCCCTGGGGTGGCTACAGGAAACCCTGCGCGCCCAAATGGCTGTGCAGGTTTGTGATTTGGCGTGATGGAGGAGAGGAGCCGTTTAAAGAAAATAAAATACAATAGCTGCAAACGTAGAAGTTTGTGGAGGGAATCTGAGCTCTGAAATGATTGGAAAGTGTTTGAGGAATGTCAGTAAACTAAAAACGCAAAGCAACATTACCTGATGTCATTATGTGGAACAGCATTTTCTGCTTTTGAGATGTATGCAGGATTACAAACACTGCTTTGGGGATAAAACAACAAGTCATTTTAAAGTAGGCAAAGCTTACGTGCCCTGTAGTCTGTTAGATTGTCACATAACGGTTCTGGAGAAAGATACATGAAGTAGCTGAAACATGTGAAGCAGCTACAGACTTGATTTTAGCAAAAACAGTGGCACCTATGAACAGTGGACAACTTTTTTGGTGAAGGGTCTACCAATGGTTTGTACATGGAGAGATCGTTTTGTTATCTCCACAGAGACAGGGAGGCCAAATTACAGGCCACATCTGTAATTTCACTGTAAAGGCGAAATTATAGTTCCACACACTGCCATCATCACCTTGTAACCTTCGTTTTTGATTTATGGATCTGCATTGAGGTCTATGTGCCGAGAAGTAATTCACCACCACAACGCTAGGAGGCAAGGATTTAAAAATGGCGTTCATATTTACAAAATGAAGGGGGAAAGCAGAGTAGAGACGACCAGTCACAGCCCTTATTGCCTGTGTTATTTTTCCGTGGCTGAGACTTAAAGGGACAGTCTGGAATTTTGGACATTGGCTCACTAGGAAATGAGGCCCTGAGTGTTGGAGGCGTGTGGAGACACTGTTTGAAATATTCTATCCAGTCCTTGTATTTGCAGAGGTCGCTGGTGCTAGGCTAGTGCATGTCAATGGCCATAGTTAGCCTGCCACTAAAAACAGTCTTACCCACTCCACAAAACACCCGAAGAAAATTATTACACCAGACTGTCCATGTGAATGTCTGTGTTGATAGAATAATTTTAGAAAACCAACCTTGCATTTGAAGGATTTCTGTCTGAGCAGCAGCAGTGAGTTGTTCTTCCTGATAGAAAGCTCGGCAGCGGCGGACTGATATATGAGAAAATAGTACCTCAGCATGCAACGATTCATGTGATGCAAGGTTAGTTTTATTTCAAACATTATTCTATCAACACAGACATTTACATGGACAGTCTGGTGTAATAATAGATTTTCTTCAGGTGTTTTGTGGAGTGGGTAAGACTGTTTTTTGTGGCAGGAAAACTATGACCATTGACATGCACTAGCCTAGCACCAGTGACCTCTGCAAATACAAGGACTGGATGGAATATTTCAAAAAGTGTCTCCACACGTCTCCAACACTCTGGATCACTAGGGCCCCATCCACACTAGTTCGTATTTGTGTTGTTTTTGTTGTGGATGCAGTGTTCTTTCACACTAATCCGATGGAAAACAGCTTCAGAGACGGAACAATCTAGGGCCTTCAGCTCCCATGAATTCATCGGAGTACAGATCTGATCCGGCACTGTGTGGACGCCTGAAAACACTGATACACTGATACGCTGATGTAGGTCTATGCATTGCGAAGTAATTCACCACCAAAATGCTAAGAGGCTAGAATATATTCATACATACATTTATGTTATTAGGTTCTTTTTTCAGACCATAGGTTTGTTTTCATACCTGACAGTTTCAGCTGCTCACTAGTTGAAACTGTCAGGTATAAAAACAAACCTATGGTCTGAAAAAAGAACCTAATAACACAAATTATCGGAAGACCAAATGAACCTCATCGGACAGTTCATATATACAGTCCATGTGCATGACCTGCAGAGGTATAATCTTTGAAAAGTTTCACATGAACCATCTCCAACGTGATAGAAGCACAGAACAGACTCACCATCAGCAGAACACCCCTCTGTCACAGAAAGAACACTCATATTCCACTGAGTCGTGTCCTTTAGTCCGACAGAAGCTGAACAACATCAGCGCACAATATCAAGCTGTTTTTTTGAGTGCTTAGTTTATGCAAATTAGCCACGTGGTTTTAAGTTTAGTTTCTGTAAAATGTAAACAAATATGCTCAAAGCTGTGTGGATAGGGAAGGATTGCGGACACAGAAACGATATGTGTGGATGCAGATTGTTTCCGATACGGTGATACGGTGATACGGTGATACGGTGATACGGTGATACGGTGATACGGTGATACGGTGATATGATGATACGTGGATTCATTTCAGTGCAAAAGGGGGTCTAGGAAATTAGGTCCTATGTCCAAAATTCCGGACTGTCCCTTTAAGGCTTGCGACTGTTTTTGCATGGTAATTTTGAACAATAAAACCAACCGTTATGTAATACTGTGGAACATTCTAATCAAAGCTAAGGAAGGCTAAACTATATCTACTTATTTGTGTTTTATTATAGATGTTAAAAAAGACCTATGATGAAGGTGAAAGTGTATGGAGTTTAAAAATACGAGTTAAAAAAAGTGTGTTTTCTGCTTGCGAAAAGAACTCAGCCTAATTTTGGAGGGTTTGTATGTTAAACATGTGTGAAAGAAACCAAATCCAACTCCAGGTCTGTTTGTGATGACGAAACCTTAGAACATAAATCAGAAAATAGCGTAACACGGCCTTTTTAACGTTCCAGCAGCAGGTGGAAAAACTTTAAATCCTCGCCTCAAGTCGTCATCACCTTCAGATTCGGTTCTTTTTTTTTTTAGTTTCAGAATCTCCTGGGGGTTCCATGTCTGCTCCTCCACACGTGTTTCAGGACGGCCCATCTGATCACCTCCCTGGAGACCTCCCAAATCATCTCCTTCTACTCTTTTTCACAAATAATCTTCAAAATGTCCGCGGGTCTCTGTCAGTAATTAGCTCATTTAGTCACAGTGGCTTATGCGGAGAAGGTTATCAGGATTTAAGTGTCTAATCTTCAGAAACGACTTGGAATTTGTAACAGTTTTGGTACATTTTAGTTTAGTTCAGTGAGAGAGGACTGTATGACCTGACCGCAGATAAAAATGACACTGTGAGTCAAGTTGTTCCACGTTTTTGATTTCACTGCAATTTGAAGCTTCTTTTGGTCAGTTTATGTCTTGGTTTTGTGTGATTTAGAATGACTCGAGGGACTTAAACTTGCATTGTGTATTTTTTCTGTATCTGTAATCTTTCTGTCTTCATGGAGACCAAACCAGACCAAGTTACAGGTCAGATCTGTGGAGAGGCGACCCCGCTCCCAGTCAGAATGTTGTTTTTCAAGGTATTTTTGAGCTATAAATCCACCTGTATTTGAATAAATGTGAAGTAGAGCTGTTTAATGTCCAAGCAGAGCAATGGCGTATCCATAGAAACGAGCAAGTGACGGACCCCCAACCAAAAAGTTACACAATGCACCTTTTAAGAGTTGGTCAAATTGTTCAGTGAATAAGGGCAAACTGACCGAAGATAAAAATGACATTATAAGTCAAGTTGCTCCACGTTTTGATTTCTCAGCAATTTTGAAAGTACTTTTCGGTCAACTTGTATCAAGGGCCCCAACTTGTATCAAGGCCCCCCCCCCCCAATTGTTATGAATTCTTGCCAAAAACACACAGAGTCTGGGCAGGTCCAAAATAAGTAAGAAGTGGTTTCATTTTTCAGTTTGCAAAAGGTACCGTTTGTGTCCATTGTCCCTCTAAAATGACTCTTTAGCGATGTAGAAGTTTGTAGAAGCTTTCCCTTTGTTTGTTGGTGAGGAGATATTTGTGAGGTCATGTCCAAACATTTTTCCATGGAATATTGTCAGTAGAGTCTTGTGCCAATAGTCACTCTTTTTCCGCGGCGACTCATTATAAGACAAGTTTAATTTGAAGATGAAGTCAAGTAAGCTCCTTTTGAAAAGGTTTTCAAAGTTTGTTGCAGTGTTTTCACTCACGCCTGCTCAAATTGACATCTTCAGGTGCGGCCCTGTCCTGCCGCTTCCCCAGTTTAGGCTCCTGGCTCCACTGATGACATCACTCTGTTACAGCCAATGAAACAGCGGCAGGAGAAACCCTGTCATCATATCACTGAATACATCTCAGAACGTCTAATAAACTAAATGTGAACTAAAACGTGTTCAGTTAATACTACTGAGTTTGGAAAAATATCAGAATAAATTTGTACTTTTTTTTTTTTTTTGTATAAAATGGCAAATATTGGTAGGGAGTATTTTGTCTATATTGGTTGTGACATGTCCCCACCGTCTCTATGCAAACGTACATCCTTGACTTGTATGATTTAAAATGACTTGTGGGACTCAAAATCAGAGGTAGATAGTGCAGCCAAAAATGATATTCAAATAAAAGTGGTGTTTCTTCAAATTAGTATTCTCAAGTAGAAGTACAAACTTTTGGTCCAAGAAATTACCCAAATAGGGGTCTACTTGAGCATCTACTCAAGTGAGAGTGCTTGAAAGAGCAACTAAATGGACGTAATATCTGGTTTATAATTTTAACTTGATGTAACTTGAAGGACAAAACAAACATTTAAGATCCTATATTATGCAAAGTTGACTCTTGGAAGCTTTTAGTCATGTTATAATGTTAATATCTCCACAACAACAGATCTGGCGTTGTGTTTTGTTTGTGTTTCATTCACATGTTTGAGTAAACTTTTATTATGAGTCTGTCTACATCTCCAAAGCTCAAAATGC
The DNA here is from genome assembly GCF_026225935.1 of Boleophthalmus pectinirostris. Lineage (NCBI taxonomy): Eukaryota > Metazoa > Chordata > Actinopteri > Gobiiformes > Gobiidae > Boleophthalmus > Boleophthalmus pectinirostris. The sequence continues at coordinate 4,401,004 of NW_026570994.1, read as the reverse complement.
TCTGTTCCACCTTGTGATGTCATGAAGCGGTAGTTAGTTTAGTAGAGATTGGCAATTCCAAAGCTAAAATTATCCAAATGAATCTGGTGAAGGCGGCTGGAGTTTAAAAACACAGTGGTGCACTTCCTGTATCACCATATGGCATCACCAGGTGGAACAGAGTGTTTTTTTTTTTGTTTTGTTTGAGTGAAGAACTCAGCCTAAATCTGCAGGGTTTGTGTGTGAAATATGTGCAAAAGAAACAAAACACAACTCTAGGTCTGTTTGTGAAGGCCAATTTTTTATTTTCTTTTTCTTCATTTCATTTAGAGAACACACACACAGATACACACACACACACACATGCTGTTGTGTTGGGGCAGCTGTATTGTGATGCCATTAGAGGCTGTTGCCATTAGTTGTTGTTGATAGAAGGACATGTGTGTGTTTGCCAAACCGTGAGTGAGTGATGCCTCCTCTTTTCTCAGCTGTTCAGACAGAGCAGCTTCTGTTCTAAATACTACTAATCTGTGTGTGTGTTTTAGCCGTTTAGCAGTCTGAATCAAATGATGTTTTACTCAAATGTCAACTTTATTTGTTGAAATAAGTGACTGATTATGTATTTGTCAGGTTTTACTTTCAACGTTTTGTACACGGTAACAATGGCGTTTCAGGTTTTACAATCTAAAAATATGCTATATAGTCGTAATAGTAGTAGTTGTGATATTTGAAAGTAACAGTAAGAATGGAAGTAGTAGAAGTAGGCCTACTAGTCAGCCTGTAGTAATGAGAAAAGTAGTAGTAGTAGTAGTAAGAAAATAAAAAACCCAGGATCATGTAGATGCTGTGTCCATTTAGACTTTACATCAAGGGACCACTCACACATTCACAAACATTCACACACACATTCACATACACCAGTGTACGCGCACACTGAGGGTGGGTTAAGTGTATTGCCCAAGGACACAACGACAGCATTCATCTGTGGGAGCTGAAATTGCACAGCCAACCTGTGGATCAGTGGATTTGAGCGCTCTAACATGTTTATGTCCAGAGCGGGATTCACAGTAGTAGTAGTAGTAGTAGTAGTAGTAGTAGTAGTAGTAGTAGTAGTAGTAATAGTAGCAGTAGTAATTGCAGTAGTAGTTCAAGTAGTAGTAACAGTAGTAGTTGTAGTCGTATTAGTATTAGTACTATTAGTAGTATTAGTAGTACCAGTAGTACCAATAGTAGTAGCAGTATTAGTATTAGTATTAGTATTAGTATTAGTATTAGTAGTACCAGTAGTAGTACCAGTAGTAGCACCAGTAGTAGTCGTACCAGTAGTAGTTGCATTAGTAGTAGTAGTACCAGTAGGAGTAGCAGTAGTAGTAGCAGTAATCGTCGTAATACTAGTGGTAGATCATAGTAGCAGTAGTAGCAGCAGTATTAGTAGTAGTTCCAGTAGTAGTAGTAGTTGTAGTAGTATTAGTAGTACCAGTACTAGTAGTAGCAGTAGTAAATGTAGTAGTATTAGTAGTATTAGTAGTACCAGTAGTACCAGTAGTGGTTGTAGTAGTAGTAGTAGTAGTAGTAGTAGTAGTAGTAGTAGTAGTAGTAGTAGTAGTAGTAGTAGTAGTAGTAGTACAGTAGTAGTAGTAGTAGTAGTAGTAGTAGTAGTAGTAGTAACAGTAGTAACAGTAGTAGTAGTAGTAGTAGTAGTAGTAGTAGTAGTAGTAGTAGTAGTAGTAGTAGTGTAATAATCATTGTAATAGTAGTGGAAGATCATAGAACAGTATCCCTACCCCCTTCACTTTAAATAGTTCAGTGCCAGTGTAGTAGTAGTACACAGGACCTAATAAAGCTCTACTGTGGATTTTCCCATGTCATGAGACCTTGTTGCTATTTTGGCCTGTCTCACAAACCCCACGTGTTCCATTGTGTTAAACGGATTGTCCACAGATGAGTCCATTAGACATAGAACATGGCTGAGCGCAGGACTGTCCAGGGCGGGCCACACGAGGACACAGCGTCACTCATCAGGACGCCATAAGCCGCTACGAGACTGAGACATGTCCCTGTGCGCAAGGATCTGATCTGTCCACGGCATCTGTCTTTTTGGAACTACTCTTTCTACATGGAACAATGGAATTCAAACTTTTAACACAAAAGTAATAATACCTGCAGTGTTAGTCCAGCTGAGTTCGCCCAATGAGTTAAACCTTACTTTGGCAAATTTTGATAAAACTTGGTATGTAGGTAAATCATAGCCAGTAAAGCCAAATTTTCAAATTTTTGTTTGATCGTACCAACAGTTTCCCAAATACCGCAATTTCATTTTTTCACTTTTTTGCATGGTCGCCGTGGTTACTCAGCAACTACTCGTCCGATATCAAAACCCAAGGTATCTCTGCAAAGGGGAAATTTAAAGGAATCCAAATCTGATTTATATCATCTCTCATCATCACGTTTATTTTTGCATTTGAGTACTTTTGACATGAATTACCTTTTGACCTTGAAATTGATAATTAGGGACCCGCCCAATCTCAATGACACTAAAGAAAAAATGTTGTAATATGTCTATTACAACATATAAAAAATCTGGAGGAGTTTCCTTTTTTATTTTCACACAAATTTACCTAGAAGTTGACTTATGACTTATGACTTGACTAATGGTGTTTGTTATGGTGGCGATTGTAAAGGTGGTTGCTATGTTGGTTGTCATGGTGGTTGTTATGACGGTTGCTGTTGTGCTTGTTATGGTGGTTGTCAGGTGGTGTTATGGTGGTTACTATGGTGGTTGTCATGGTGGTTGCTATGGTGGTTGTTATGGTGGTTGCTATGGTGGTTGTTATGGTAGTGGTTGTTAGGGTGGTTGCTATGGTGCTTACTATGGTGGATGTTATGGTGGTGCTATGGTGGTTGCTATGGTGGTTGCCATGATGGTTGCTATGGTGGGTGCTATGGTGGTGCTATGGTGGTTGCTATGGTGGTTCCTATGGTGGTTGCTATGGTGGTTGTTATGGTAGTGGTTGTTATGGTGGTTGCTATGATGGTTGCTATGGTGGTTGCTATGGTGGTTGTTATGGTAGTGGTTGTTATGGTAGTGGTTGTTCTGGTGGTTGCTATGATGGTTGCTATGGTGGTTGCTATGGTGGTTGTTATGGTGGTGGTTAGTATGGTGGTTGGTATGGTGGTTGCTATGATGGTTGCTATGGTGGTTGCTATGGTGGCAGTTGTAATGGTGGTTGTCATGATGGTTGTCGTGGTGGTTGCTATGGTGGTTGTCATGGTGGCTGCTATGGTGGTTGTTATGGTAGTGGTTGTTATATGGTAGTGGTTGTTAGGGTGGTTACTATGGTGGGTGTTATGGTGGTGCCATGGTGGTTGCTATGGTGGTTGTTATGGTTGTTGTTATGGTAGTGGTTGTTATGGTGGTTGTTAGGGTGGTTGCTATGATGGTTGTTATGGTGGTTGCTATGGTGGTTGTTGTGGTGGCTGTATGGTAGTTGCTATGACGGTTGCTATGGTGGTTGTTATGGTAGTTGCTATGGTGGTTACTATGGTGGTTGTTATGGTGGTGTTCCTGTGGTGGTTGTTATGGCGGTTGATATGGTGGTTGTCATGGTGGTTGCTATGGTGGTTGCTATGGTGGTTGTTATGGTGGTTGTTGTGGTGGTTGTCATGATGGTGGTTGATATGGTGGTTGTTATGGTGGTTGCTATGGTGATTGCTATGGTGGTTATTGTGGTGGTGGTTGTTATGGTGGTTGTCATGGTGTTTGCTATAGTGGTTGCGATGGTGGTTGTTATTATGGTGGTTGCTATGGTGGTTGTCATGGTGGTTGTGATGGTGTTGTTATGGTAGCTGCTATGGTAGTTGTCATTGTGGTTGCTATGGTGGTTGTTATGCTGGTTGCTATGGCAACCACCATAGCAATCATCATAACAACCACCACAACAACTACCACCATAACAACCAGCATAGCAACCACCATGACAACCACAATAACAACCACCATAACAAGCACTATAGCAACCACCATAGCAACCACCATAACAACCACCATAGCAACCGTCATACCAACTACCATACAGCCACCACCATAACAACCACCATAGCAACCACCATAACAACCATCATAGCAACCACCATAGCAACCATCATAGCAACCACCCTAACAACCACCAGAACAACTACCACTAGAATTACCACCATAGCAACCACCATAGCAACCATCATAGCAACCACCAGAACAACCACTACCATAACAACCACTACCATAACAACCACCATAACAACGACCCTAACAACCACTACCATAACCACCACCATAGCAACCACCATAGCAACCACCATGACAACCACAATAACAACCACCATAACAAGCACTATAGCAACCACCATAGCAACCACCATAACAACCACCATAGCAACCGTCATACCAACTACCATACAGCCACCACCATAACAACCACCATAGCAACCACCATAACAACCATCATAGCAACCACCATAGCAACCATCATAGCAACCACCCTAACAACCACCAGAACAACTACCACTAGAATTACCACCATAGCAACCACCATAGCAACCATCATAGCAACCACCAGAACAACCACTACCATAACAACCACTACCATAACAACCACCATAACAACGACCCTAACAACCACTACCATAACCACCACCATAGCAACCACCATAGCAACAACCAACCACCATAGCAACCACCATGACAACCATCATGACAACCACCATACAAGTGCTACCATAACAACCACCATAATATCCTCCATAGCAACCTCCATAGCAACCAACACAATAACAACCACCACACCAACCATCATATGAACCACCACCATAACAACCACCATAGCAACCACCATAGCAACCATCATAGCAACCACCAGAACAACCACTACATAACAACCACTACCATAACAACCACCATAGCAACCAACATAGCAACCATCATAGCAACCACCATAACAACCACCACAACAACTACCACCATAACAACCACCATAACATCCTCCAAAGCAACCTCCATAGCAACCACCACAATAACAACCACCCCACCAACCACCATACGAACCACCACCATAACAACCACAATAACAACCACCATAGCAACCATCATAGCAACCACCATAACAACCACTACCATAACAACCACCATAACAACCACCATAGCAACCACCACCATAACAACCACAACCACCATAGCAACCACCATAGCAACCACAATAACAACCACCATAATTACCACTATAGCAACCACCATAGTAACCACCACAATAACACCCACCATAGCAACCACCATACCAACCACCACCATAGCAACTACCACAACACCACCATAGCAACCACCACCATAACACCCACCATAGCAAGTGGTTTTAGTAGAGGAAGGCCTTGGCATGTAGTAGTAGTAGCAGTAAAGGTAGACCTTGGCATGTCATATTAAGACAAGTAGTAGTAGTAGTAGTAGTGGTAGGCCTTGACATGTAGTAATAAGACAAGTAGTTGTAGTAGTAGCAGTAGTAGTAGTAGTAGTAGTAGTAGTAGTAGTAGTAGTAGTAGTAGTAGTAGTAGTGGTAGAGGTAGAGGTAGGCCTTGGCATGTAGTAGTAGTAGTAGTAGTAGTAGTAGTAGTAGTAGTAAGATAGGTCTTGGCATGTAGTCATAGCAGTAGTAGTAGTAGTAGTAGTAGTAGAGAGGTTTGTCTTGGCATGTAATAGTAGTCGTAGTAGTAGTAGAGGTAGGCCTTGGTATGTAGGAGCAGTCGTAGTAGTCGTCGTAGTCGTAGTAGTAGTAGTAGTAGTAGTAGTAGTAGTAGTAGTAGTAGAGAAGAGGTTGGTCTTGGCGTGTAGTCATAGTAGTAGTAGTAGTAGTAGTAGTAAGTAGTAGTAGTAGTAGTAGTAGTAGTAGTAGTAGAAGAGGTTTGTCTTGGCATGTAATAGTAGTCGTAGTAGTAGTAGAGGTAGGCCTTGGTATGTAGGAGCAGTCGTAGTAGTAGTAGTAGTAGTAGTAGTAGTAGTAGTAGTAGTAGTAGAAGAAGAGGTTGGTCTTGGCGTGTAGTCATAGTAGTAGTAGTAATAGTAGTAGTAGTAGTAGTAGTAGTAGAGGAAGGCCTTGTCATGCAGTAATAAGAAAGGTAGTAGTACTAGTAGTAATAGTAGAGACCGTCTTTGGCATGTAGTAGAAGTAGTAGTAGTAGTAGTAGTAGTAGTGGTAGGCCTTGGCATGTAGTAGTAGCAGTAGTAGTAGTAGTATTAGTGGCAGGCCTTGGCAAGTAGTCATAGTAGTTTTTGTTCGCACACATCTAAACTGTCAACATCACTCACTAAATATTGTTTGATGTCAGTCTAGAAGCACATTCGGTTATTTTCTTTCTGTATTTTCTTGTGTTTGGTGAACGCTGACACACACAGAGCCCAGCTGTCCGAGTGTCTGCTCTGAAGTCCAGTATCTGCTGACGTGGTGCTTCGCTGATGAATCTGGGCACACTAAAGCGCTTTAAATCAGCGAGGAGCTTCTGAACGCCAGACACGGCCCCTCCCGACTCAGTCTGCAAACTCCTGTCGTAAGCACACTGTTTGGTTTGTGTACACAACATAAACAACATTTTTATTCTTATTTATTATTCATTTCATAGTCTTAAAGGTCCTGTATTATGGAAAATTGACTCTTGTGGGCTTTAAGTCATGTTATTATACTGTTCAAATGTCAAAAACAGATCTGTGTTTTGTTTGTGTTTTATTATCAGTCTCTCTGCATCTCCAAAGCTCAAAATGCTCTGTTCCATTTTGTGATGTCATGAAGTGATAGTTTTCAAATAGAAATGTAACAATAATCAAAATATCGAGATAGTATCGTTAGTTATGTTAGTTGTGGTGATTCTAAGGTCTTTGTGATTTTCTTGTATTTTATTTACTTTGTGTACAAATTGTACGATACAAATAAACTTGCTTCGCCTTGCCTTGGTGCAGCAGTAGCCAAAAACATAGGGAAGTATGTAGACCAGCAACTTTCAATAGGTGAGGCCCACCTCCCCCGACAGGTGCCAAAGAGCCACTGGGGAAGCACAACACACACTGACTAAACCAGGACTGAACTAGTACGGGCCAGAGGTGCGCCTGTGTACCATCGGGTGACCGGCAAAAGGACCAGCACAGAGCTCCGCACTCCACGGTGCTAAGCACATCTGTCACCCTATTGCGTTTTGATGACACCATGCTTGTTGGGCTCAGGGTTCTCTCTCTCAAGTCCAAGTTTAGTCCTGGTCTTGTCCTCATTTAGTCCTAGTTTAGTAGTCCTGGTTTAATCCTAGTTTAGTCCTGGTTTAATCCTGGTTTAGACCTGGTTTAGTCCTGTTTTAGACCTGGTTTAGACCTGGTTTAGTCCTGTTTAGACCTGGTTAGTCCCTGTGTCCTATATTATTACTATATATAATATTATTTGTTTGGAAATTATTATTTATGAAAATACAATATTAAAAATTACTTCATCAGTTGTTATTGAAACTCATCAGGAACACAAAAGATGTATTTACTTCTGTGGCCTGTGTGGGGAGGGCAGGTGGATGGGATTTTGGTCGGCCGTCTTTACCTACTCTTAGGGGAAGCGCACATTCAGCCCGTAAACCATGATCCTTTGGTGTTGTCAATGCAGACTACATGAAGAAATAACTGTTGACGCACTTTTAAATCTTAATTTTTCATATCATTATAATCATACCCAATGCCTTTCAAGGCTTTAAAAAGGAAAAAGCAGCATATTCACCATTTTTTAAGGCAATTGCGATAAATACCAAGTTGTGAGATGCATATTGTGATAATATTGTTTGATAATATTACATTCCTAGTTAACAACCCCTTTTACTTTTTGTTTAGTAGAGATTTGGAAATTCCAGGGCTGAAATAATCCAAATGATTCTAGTGAAGGTGTGAGGAGTTCATGCAGTCCTGTATCACCACATGACATCATAAGGTGGACCATGTTTACCGTATGACAGAGGATCTAAGCCTAAATATGCAGGATTTGTGTGTTAAACATGAATGAATGAAACAAAACTCAACTCTGGGTCTGTCTGCGATGAGTAAACTACATTATAAAACAGATTAAAAAATGGCATAATATGGGCCTTTAATCCTGCTGTCAATCTGTCTAATCCTATAGAAATCTACTGTTGTACAAACGTGCGCACATCTGGACACATCCTATCGGATAAAAATATAATGTTGAGAACAGTCCTTTAGGCAATGAAATGACAGTCTAAATATAGTCCTGTGAACACATGGGGTATATACTGTACTGCATCTGATCCACTACTACTGATCTGCAAAGTACATGTACATTTTCTCTTCTACTACTAACAAATATTAAAGTTCATACTGAAAATGTCCCATATTTTGGTTCTTCAGTATTTTCAAAACATACATAAAGTTGTGTCAGTTTGTTATCACCTTGTCTGCCTTGTGATGTCATCAGGCGGTGCCCTTACTTTCCGGGAAATGCTCTGCCCCGGAAACAGAACAAAACATAAATCAAAAATCCTTTTAGAATATTATAATCTACTTCAATCACAATAACAATGAAACGGAATTTATTGTGTTAATACCATATACATAAAATGAAATATACTGAAAATAGTCGACCCCTCTTCAAAATACTCCTGAAACTGAAATACAGGACTATATTATATGACTAAACAAATGCTGGAACAGGAACCCCATAGACCAGGGGTGGGCAATTATTATTTTTTTCCATGGGGTCACATGAGAAACAGAAAATATTGTAGAGGGCCAGAATGCTTAAGGGTCCGTCCATAAGAAATCAGAAAAAGAAATCAGTCCTCTGATGCAATGAAGGCTGTAGCCCTCGAACGAGCATCCACCGACTGCAAGTGTGCCGAAATGTGACAGTTGTAGCCTTCAGAGCTGCTCCTGTCGCTACTACACGCACTAATGCTGACAACACGCACCATGCAGATTATGCACACGGATCAATCATAAAGATTACACATGGGTAATTAAACTGTTGAATTTTGAGACCAAGTTATTTTAATAATTTCATCCAAATCTAATGATTAAAAATGAAAACCTATGTTTAAGTTTTGCAAAACAAAACAGCTATATTGGTGGGTACATCTGAAATCGGCTAAATTAACTTAAAGTTTACAAAAACTGTGATAGGATTTGCATTATTAAATAATATGATCATTGTTAACAGCGCCACATACAGGTATGGCAGATGTATTACATCATTTTCACTCAGTGCTCCGTTGTCATCTGGACGTGAATATTTATTGATCCAACACGTGTGTAGCAGCCAGTGGCATAGGGCCACTGGCCGCCTGGCTACTGATTTAAGTAGTTCTGATGCGCTTGTAATATAAATCCACAGACAAATTCTTAGTCCTTTATTGGCTTCCCAATGCCATCCACATATTCCACAATACAAACAATGTGGTCAAAAATGCTTTGCCCTCAATCAGCAGCACCTGTGGCTGCCTTCTTGGCCCTTAAATATATTAAGGAGGGCACCATAGTGCCACACAGTGGATGGAGGACAAAGCACAGGCAAGCAACAAATAGAAGGTCAAAATGGTGTGGACGTGAATTTTTTTCAGACAGTAAAAAAAATAATAATCCAGGAGCATTGTCATATGGACGTAGCCAAAATCTAGGAAAAATGATGAAAAATTCAAGATGATTCCAAACAGCACATACGTCTGCAGTCTTCATTTTACCGCTGATCACGTTTACTTCAGTGTGTTTTTGATCACAGTCAGTCGGTGAGCCCAGTGTCGGGAACTACACTGGAAGTTGTCATTGTATGTTTCCAAACGTCTTCCTGGTTTGTGACGTAAGCGTGAATCGAGCCTATTTGTCTAAAAGAACCTTGCATTGCATGTATTAAAAAAAAAACATTAGTGGTAGATATTAGTGGTTATTTTCATTTTGGTTAAGCCTTACCCTAAACTTAAAAAGAAAAAGGACGTGCTGTGCCCCTCGGTTCTGATTATGTAAATGTTCAAACTGCTTTCACTACTAATTATCATTAGTTTATCTAATTTTGGATGCTTTTTAAAAAATCAATTATTAATTATTTGTTTGGTGTTCAAACTATGCCTGCTCTGCACTTTCGGTCGAGGGTTGTTGGTTTATTTATTCATTCATTCAGTTATTTCAGTTCATTCAGTTATTTATTCATCAGCCCCTAGAGATGCATCATGTCTTTTTCAAAGGGCTGCATATGGTTTCTGAATGGACCCTGTGAGGACTTTTTCCATTTGCTGCCTAATGCCTAACACATTTTTTGGCAGTTCTTTACATGTTATTTGGAGTTCATACCAGAAACATACCAAAAAGGCGTCTGAAGTAATAAACATAAATACAGTTAATACAATACAATACAGTGTTTAAAAGCTGCCTCCTCTTCTTCTTTCAGGGGCTGGTGTCAGTGAGTGCTGTGTGTGGAGATGGCGTGTTTCACAGATGAGTGCGTGTGCGTGTAGTCTGTTCAGTGTAGGATCATAGAGACACGTGTGAGCAGTGAGCACATATGGGACTGGACTGTTTGTGTGTTTTATATCTCACTGCTGCGTGACGATACAGAGAGAGAGAGAGACATGCTCCGACCTACTGAGAGAATGAAAATGTTTGCTTCAAATATTTTTTAGATCAGGGGTCTCCAACTAGAGCCCTGCACTCCGCGGGACCCGACGCAAAACAGTGCGGCGCGTTTAAACAGAACAACACCGCGAAAGTACAGACCAATACAGACCAACACTGCAACAGTACAGACCGACACCGTGACAGTACAGACCGACACTGAGGCAGTACAGACGGACACCACAACAGTACAGATCGACAATGCACCAGTACAGACCGACACCGTGACAGTAAAGACCAACACCGCGACAGTACAGACCGACACCGTGACAGTAAACACCGACACCGCGACAGTAAAGACCAACACCGCGACAGTAAAGACCGACACTGAGGCAGTACAGACGGACACTGAGACAGTACAGACGGACACCACAACAGTACAGATCGACAATGCACCAGTACAGACCGACACCGTGACAGTAAAGACCAACACCGCGACAGTACAGACCGACACCGCGACAGTACAGACCGACACCGCGACAGTACAGACCGACACCGCGACAGTACAGACCGACACTGAGGCAGTACAGACGGACACTGAGACAGTACAGACGGACACAACAACAGTACAGATCGACAATTCACCAGTACAGACCGACACCGTGACAGTACAGACCAACACTGAGGCAGTACAGACCGACACTGAGGCAGTACAGATCGACACCGAGACAGTACAGATCGACAATGCACCAGTACAGACCGACACCGCGACAGTACAGATCGACAATGCACCAGTACAGACCGACACCGCGACAGTACAGATCGACAATGCACCAGTACAGACTGACACGTGACAGTAAAGACCGACACCGCGACAGGACAGACCGACACCGTGACAGTAAAGACCAACACCGCGACAGTACAGATCGACAATGCACCAGTACAGACCGACACCGCGACAGTACAGACCGACACTGTGACAGTAAAGACCAACACCGAGACAGTACAGACCGACACCGTGACAGTACAGACCGACACCGCGACAGTACAGATCGACAATGCACCAGTACAGACCGACACCGTGACAGTACAGACCGACACCGCGACAGGACAGACCGACACCGCGACAGGACAGACCGACACCGTGACAGAATAGACTGACACCGTAACAGGCAAGACCAACACCACAGTACAAAACAACACCGCGACAGAACAGACCAAGACCGACACCGAGACAGTGCAAACAACACCACGACAGTACAGACCAGTACAAACCAACACTGCAACAGTACAGACCAACACGTTTGTCTCGTCCTTCTTGAAGAAACAGGATGATCCATGTACGATACAATGATCTTTCAATAAAAATGTTTGTGACAGGTTTGAAAAATTCAGCCAGAATTTCAGCCAATCTCATCTGGTCACACTGTTCAGAAATCCCTTGGCGCGCTTCCAGACAGGTGAGTTTATCAGGCTTTATCACATCATTACAGCTTATAGTAAAAATATTTATAATGTTCTCACTCGTAAAAGTGTACTACAATCACAACTGAACCTGTGTTGCCAGTGTACAAAGTAGTAAACATAGAAAACTTTTGACTGGTAGTGTGTGTCTCATATCAGCATTTCATCTATAAAATTAATATCCAACAAATGAAATGAAAGGGTCCATCACCTGCTTGTCTCCATGGAGATGTTATTGCTTTGTCTAGAATGTTCCACAGTACAAATTAAACCTTTCTATTTCAAGGGAGACAAGCAGATTACAGCATTATGCAACATTACAGTTCAGATCTGTGAAGAGTCACCCCTTTTCACAGAAGGAATGGTTGCTTTTTTGAGCAATAAAAACACTCATCATGAATAAATGCTAAAGTCATACCGTGGAACATTCCAGACACTAATAGTAAAACGGTATTACAATTACAATTTATATTTTTGTTGCTCTTTGTCCTGTGTGAGCTACTCACATACTACACTCAAATAATTTCCCTTGTGGATCAATAAAGTTTGTCTAAGTCTAAATCTAAAGCAATAACATCTCCACGGAGACAAATAGGTAGCGAACTACACCATAAAAGTTGCGCAGTGCACCTTTATCCTGCAGACTTAGGTTTTCTCATTCTCAGGTTTAAAATAACCTCATTTCAGGGTTGGAACTGGCAACCCAAATGACAGACTCATCTGAGGCTCATTCTGTTTTCTGACTGGCTAATCGTCGTGGGAACCAAAACATCAAATTATTACATAAACAGCTTGTCCATCATGTGAAATGTTTTTATAATTAAGAATAATATAATTTGATTTGAACATGTTTATCTCGTATCTAAGGACACAGGTCATATTTATGGAGATTCAAATCATAATAGTATCTCCTGCTTGTTTCGCCGTAGAGTGAAGTTTAATGCCATACTGCGGAACATTCAAGGCAAAGCAATAAAATCTCCATGGAGACAAACAGGTGGTTGACCGTCAAAAAAGTTACATAATGCATATTTAATCTGTTAGATAGAGATATTATAGATGATACACTGAGACATACACAACCAGTCAACAGCTTAGAAAGTTTAGACCCTCTCGTTCAGTCATGTTTTTTCTTTCTTTTTTAATTTTTTTTTTTTTACTATATATAGATGTTTATTACTTTCTACATTATATGCACACAGAAGACATCAAATATATGAAGTAGCAGCAGTAGCAGGAATTATTTAGTAAAAAAAAAGTTATGTTACTACTACTATTACCCACCTTTTCTTTGTCTAAAAATATTTAGTAAAACTTTAGTAACTTTTTTTCTTTACTTACTTTACTTTACTTTAGTCAAAAAATTGATGGCAAAAGGAGAAATTCAATTTGTCAACTGGACAAAAGTTTATTTTGGTCGAATACGTTTCACAGCTCATCCAAGCTGCTTCTTCAGTTCTGAAGAATTTCTCCTTTTGCCATAGATTCTACTTAGCCTGATTCATCAACCAGTTTCACTTCGTTTCACTTCATACAAATCGTCTGACCTTTTTATCATTTAAACAATCGCTGCTATTTGGTCGTGACATATGTAAAGCGCTGCTACAGGGCTAACTGCTATATTAAGCTTTTCCCAAGTCCTGTAGGAAGAAGGACAATAACGTCTTTCTTTTTGATAAAATTCACCAAACATTCTCTTTGTTCCGGCTTTAAATCCTCGATCTTGGGAATCGTTGCCAACACAGAATGTCTGTCTCTTCACTGATTGGCTGGTGCCCGAACTCGCACTTCTGGGGTTTTTGTAAACTGTCTAGTGTATTCTGATTCCTGACCTAGTCGCTGGAGAGAAATGACATTGAATGGAGGCACTAGGTGGCGCCAGCCTGTCTTGATTCTACCTGGACGTCTCAGGGATTTTACACATTACAAAAAAATTCCATAAATCTTGCTTCAAATCAGATCAAATCGAATCAAAATTTATATGTATAGCACATTTAAAACAGTCAAAGCTTACTAAAGTGCTGAACAGTGAAATAAAACATACAATAGACAAATCCAGAGAATAATAAATATATATATAATAACAGCAAGGTGCCAAGGTGCCTCTTCCTAACAAATGCCAGGGAGAGAAGGATTTAAAGTGCTCCAGTACAGTCTAGTCCTTCATATATTCGATGTATTCTGTGTCCATATAAAATGTAGAAAGTAGTAAATAATAATAATAATAATAATAATAATAATAATAATAATAATAATAATAATAATAACTAGAAAAGCAGTCAGAGAGCGCAGACCTCTGCCAAGGACTACCCCCATTTTTTATATAAATTGCGATAAAATCAGTCTTCTGGATCAGATCCGGATCAGCCTTTGGAATATGAAAGAGGATCCCATTGTCCATCCCTGAGTCAAATTTCATGGGGTTTGGTCAATAATTAACCGAGATATTGAGAAACAAAATTTTTGGCCCCATTTACCACAATGTTAACTAAAATTTCAAAGTGATCCAGAATCCAGGATTTCTTCCGGATCACCCCCAAAATGAAAGCAGTTCTTCCTTTTCACATTTCCAACAAATCCTCAAAATTTCATCAAAATCGGTCCATAACTTTTTGAGTTATGTTGCTAACAGACAAACAAACAAACAAACAAACAAACAGACAAACGCCGGCAAAAACATAACCTCCTTGGCGGAGGTAATAATAATAATAATAATAATAATAATAATAACTACTACTACTACTACTACTACTAATAATAATAATAATAAATAATAATAAGAAGAAGAAGAAGAAGAAGAAGAAGAAGAAGAAGAAGAAATTGACTGTAATAACAATGGTCATGCATATATTTGTATTTTTTAGAGATATACTGTACATTCTAACTGACATTACATTTGGTGATATAGTACTTATAGTACTCATATCGTTTTGTCATAGTATGCAAGAAGAAAAGTACTTTAAGAATGATGTGTATATACTGTAATACTACAATCGTGAAAACTTATAAGTTGAACTATGGACTCACGTGATGAACTCTCTCTCTCTCTCTGCTACTTTTGACTGACCCTAGCTATTACCCAATCAGATTTCACTTCCTGCCCCCCCCACCCTCCACACACACACACACACACACACACACACACACACACACGCATGTACTTTGGACTTTTCCGCTGTCCGCACACTCACGGTTACACAATACTCTTCCATTCTGTTCTTTTCCTCCCCCTCTTCTTCTTTCGTCATATTTTGTCACCGCATTCCTCCGCTGACCCCTCCCCCGTCGGTCAAGCTCCCCCTTTCCCCTCTCTCCTCTCTTCTCCTCTCTTTCTCTCCCTCCACGTGCTCGGACTTTATGGAAAAACACCGCTCCACTCGTCCGGAACCGAAGCGGAATTTTAAAATCAGCATAAAATAAAATTGCGGTTATGACGTTTTGCATATTTCCAGCACTAAGACTAATCCTGTCCTGACCCAGCCCTGACCATCTCCGCGGTACTAAATATACTTTTCCATAAATACCAGGATCTCTTAGTGAAATGAAGTAGACGTGATGTGGTCATATCATATTTAGTGATTTGATTAATGGAAGAGGGCGGGGACGGAGGCTAAAAGGTCACGGCTTTTCACACTCAATCATTTTCTGTAAGAGAAATCAAACATAGAGGTTTTAAAAGTACTTCAACGTTTTATTTTTACTCTGATTCTGAGCTTATCGACTTCTTAAACTTGGTATTTTGTGTTGCAGATGTGTAACTTTAAAGTGCATTGTGTAATTTTTCTGCCGGAAGGTCTCGCAAATGCTGAAGTGGTGATCATGTTGCTTTGTCTGAAATGTTTCACAGCATGGCTTGAAACCTTTCTATTTTCATGGAAGCCAATCCAGACCAAGTTACAGGTCAGGTATTTTTGAACTATAAAACCACCTGTAATTGGATAAATGTAAAGTAGAGCTGTTTAATGTCATACTGTGGAACATTCCAGGCCGAGCAATGACATCTCCATGGAAACAAGAAGGTGACGCACCCTCAACCAAAAAGTGCAACTTATTTCCTCATCACAAACAGACCTGGAGTTGTGTTTTTTTCTTTCATTCACAACAGTTTAACCCAAAAACCATGCATATTTTACATACATATTCTGCCGGAAGGTCTCTCAAATGCTTTTCTCTGTGAAGATGTTATTGCTTTGTCTGGAATGTTTCACAGTATGGCATTAAAGCTTTCTATTTTCTTCTAGGCCAAACCAGATCAAGCTACAAGCCAGATCTGTGGAGAGGCTCATAGTCAGAATGTCTGTTTTTCTAAGTATTTTTGAGCTAAAAAACCTGTAATTGAATAAGGTAAAAGGTAGATCTGTTTAATGTCATACTGTGGAACATTCCAGACAAAGCAATAACTACTACACTTTTCCATTTTCAAGGCCCAAAGTGCTTTAAAACAAGGAGCCACTTACCCTTTCACACACCAGTGTACGCAGACACTGGGGGCAAGGGGGGTTAAGTGTCTTGCCGAAGCACACAACAACAGTCTGTGGAAGCTAGAATTGCAGCCAATGACGTTGACGTTGAAAACTGGATTTAAACTGCCAACCTTGTAGGGGCTTGTTAATATGATCTCAAA
This sequence comes from Boleophthalmus pectinirostris, assembly GCF_026225935.1. NCBI lineage: Eukaryota > Metazoa > Chordata > Actinopteri > Gobiiformes > Gobiidae > Boleophthalmus > Boleophthalmus pectinirostris. The sequence continues at coordinate 4,384,334 of NW_026570994.1, read as the reverse complement.
AGTTGCACAATCCAGCTTTCATGATGTCCAATTGCGCACGTTTATTTTCCACTGGTGGTTTAAACTTTTCTCTTGCGCACGTACTGTACCTGTAGTTCGTAAAGTGAGAGGAAGTCTTTGAGGACACTAGGACGGACGGAGAGAGGGAGGGAGGAGATGGGCGAGGACATAGGAAGCATAGGGGAAGGGAGGAGGAGGGAGGAGGGAGGGGGGGAGGAAATGATGCACGAGATAGCGAGACAAAGGAGGCGTTTGTGTCTGACGCCCGCGTCCTCTTCAAGGACAGCGGGACATGCCGGCGCTGTCATGTGACCCTCACCCTCCTCCTCCTCCTCGTGTCCTACGTCCACTCCGTCTGTGTCCGTGTCCTCTGTGACTTTCCCCCAACAACTGCTCACTACTTTACAAGACACTCTGTAAAAAAAGGCAGTACTCGACACACCTCATTGAAGTTTAATCTTTGACTTTCCCTCCTCAACTTCTCGGTACTTTGGTGACTACAAACTGTAAAATAGACTTTAAATGACTCGAAAAATTTAATCATATTGTGTCAAATACTTGTTTCTTTATTTTTGTGTTGACTCAAAGTTAATTCATGTATTTCAAGTTACTTAAAAATATACTTTGAGTTACAATAGAAAAAAATATTTAGATGAAAAACAAGGACTTTATTATTATTATAGTCTATAGTTGTCGGCAGAGGTCATGACTTGGACTTGAGTCAGACTTGAATAACTATTTTTAGGACTTGAGACGTGATGAAATAGACCGAGACTTGGGACTTGAAGCTCAGTGATTTGGGACTTAACTTGATAAAATAGACCGAGACTTGGGACTTGACTTGAACTTGAGCCCTGTGACTTGAAAAGACTTTCAATTCTGACCGTAATTATTCGCACTAAGATTTTGTCAAGACATTTAAAAAGGAAAAATTAACATTTCTACTTATACAAATACTCATATATGAATATTCACATAATAAATAATCAAATTAATATAACCTGCAAAAATCTAATCTAAAATCTAGGATATTTTGGTTTAAAGACTTGAAATGACTTAAAACTCAAAGCAGATGACTTGGACTTGACTTGGACTTATGGACCAGTGACTCAACTTGGACTTGCTTGTATTTGACTTGGGACTTGACTCAGACTTGAGGTCAAAGACTTGAGACTTGCAAAACAATGATTTGGTTGTAGGACTTTTACATGCAAGTAAATGTTTGGTACTTAGCCGATATTAGTTTGTGTGAATAAATGCTGGCTTTAAATGATTTTTAAACATGCGACAAAAAGTGCACACCACAAACACGAGGAGAATCTTAAGAGATTTTAAATCTCCGATCACAAAGACTATAGCAGGCTATGTGTGTGGACAACAGGATATAAAGTTGTGAGCGCAATCATGTCAAATGTTTCCTGTCTACAGTAAAACCACTCACTCTGAGACTCTTAAGTGTTCAAAAGATCAGAGCGCTGCACTTCTAGTTTAGATACAAGACAAAACTGTGTTATTATTATTTGTGAAATATGATGCAAAACTTCAGATACAGGATTTTTAAAACATAAAAGATTGGAGATAAAGTTCACAGGAAGTAGAGTTACAGTCGCGAATCTGCAGCTTCAGCTTGATCTGTGCGCTGTGTGGATGTAAACAGACACACGTGAGGAACTACTCCCACCTTTTTACTTTTAAATAATGCTTCAACCTGGATTAACAGCGCTGTTTTGTGGTGTCATTGTTTGAGGACAATTTCTATGGATAATGTGGATAAGATGCTGCACTTTAAATTTAAAAATCAAAAATCAAATGCTGACTTGAAAAACTGATTTTTCGTAATTACTTTATGTTGATCAAGATACATTTTTATTGGAAGTTAATGTGTTTAAATGATAAAACTGCCATAAAAGAGTTATTCTTTTTGAGTAGGGCAATTTTGAGTGCAGTTGGTAAGTAATAACTTCATTCCATTTTCTCTTATCACTTTTTTTTCTCTAGTGTTAATATGAAACACCAAAACACACAAACTAAACCATTCAAGTTGAAACTACTCAAAACAAAACTGTGAATTTTGTTTATTTTAACTCAGGGCAAATAGGTCACAACCGCCTTTTCATTTCCTTTTTTTCAGTACATTGAAAGTCATTTCACAGTACCAGCAGTACTACATGATACTGCTTAATGATACTTCGCAGCTGATGTCACCAACATGTGATGCCAACTGTAGGCATGCTCTGTCTGAGGCATGTCTGAGTTTAAACACATATTGAGTTTTCTTTTATTTTGCTTATGCGTGCATTGGTTCTCCATGGTAACTGCTGAACATTCCACCATAGAGATACAAGTAGAACACAGATATCGACACATTCACAGGACAGAAATGAAGCTTTCCTGAATAGTTTTAGAACTTTAGAGTTTTAAAAGGGGTGTAGTGGGCGTGGTATGTGGGGGCGCACCATCCACCCATTTCTCTTGATGTGAGATATAAAAAAAATAACAAATATGAAATAGCTACAACTTCAGTGTCAAACCAGAGCTACTGGCAACGGTGAAAACAAACTGCATAGGCCAGGCATGTCAAACTATGGCCCGGGGGCCATACACATTTTTCTTGGCCCTCAGGCTAGGTAAATTGCTGTTGCATCTAAAAAGAATTTTTTGCTGCAAGTTTTTTGAAAATCTACCTGATAAAGCAAATATTTAATATTTCGTGTGTAGTTTAAGGATTTTAGCTGAATAAAGACTGATGGCTCATTCTAACATGATAAACAGGCACATATTTCAATTATTCCGACTGACACCAGTCTACGGTCCTCGATCGCCCTCTGCTTCACTGTGTTTAGAAATGTGGCCTTGAGAAAAAAGTTTGACACCCCTGGCAAGGCTCATGATATCTGTACTACTGTCCTATAGAGACTTGAACCAGGACTGAACCAAGCCTAAACCAGAACTAAACCAGGACTGAGTGTTGGGAGAGGCCCAGAGGGTCGCCCACGTAGACTGTTGGGTGACCGCAGGTGAAAGGACCAGTGCAGAGCTCTGTGCCCCATGGGGTGAAGTTCACCAATCACCTGATCGCACTTTGCGGACACCCTGCTCCACGGAGTCAGGGTGTCTCTCTGTCTCTCTCTCAGATCCGAGAATAGTCTTGGTTTAGTCTTGGTTTAGACCTGGTTTAGTCCTGGTTTAGACCCGTTTTAGAACTGATTCAGTCCTGGTTCAGTTATGATTTATTTTTGGTGTAAGTCTGGTTTAGTCCTTGTTTAGTCCTGGTTTAGACCTGGTTTAGACCTGGTTTAGTCCTGGTTTAGTCCTGATTGGTTTAGTCCTGGTTTAGTCCTGATTTAGTCCTGGTTTAGACCTGGTTTAGTAATGGTTTAGTCCTGTTTAGACCAGGCTTAGTCCTGTTTTAGTCCTGTTTTAGTCCTGGTTCAGTCGTGGTTCATGTGTTGTAGTCTATGATTTATTTTCTGCAAGTGATTATAAAACGGCGTTAATGTTAATAACATGATTCTGCATCATTTTGAGTTAAACAAAAAAAAATAAAAAATCAAATATGGGCTGGACCTTTATGTTGAAAACTTTTTTTTTTTTTTTTAAATAAACAAACAGGTCTGTATGACACCTGTGTGTATTTCAGCATGTCAAGTTGAGTGTATGACTTTTGGGGTGGAGGTTGACATCAATCATGTCACAAATCATGTAACCGCACTGACAAAACTTGCCACTACATCACTGGATTTAAACCTTTTAACTGTGTTTGCTAATGTGTACGTTGTATCACCATGGTAACTGCTGAACATTCCACCACAGAGACACATGCAGCACACCCCCACCCGTGGATTTTCATTTCCCCCCTTTTGAAGTCCACGGCAACAACATTCCTAGTACCATACCGCAGGATATTAGTTATTGGCAGCGCGCGTTCGTTCCGCTACGGCGAGCCAGTGTTCCATTGTTTGAGTGAACTTTGACCTTTTTTTCCACAGAAGTCTACCCACAATGCTTGGGTTTGAATCCAGCTTACCAGAAACGGGCTTTTATTTGATTCTAACAAGCCTGCGGACAAAGAGGAGGGCAGCGCTGACTCAAACTGCTAGCATAGTTAGCATAGCGTTAGCACAGTTAGCGATGTTAGCATGGGGCTGAGTCATTCCGGATTAGTTTGTGATTGTAAGGACACACTGTGTGACCTCGTACTTATTCAAAACACATTCTTAGCATTTTTTACAGATTTTTTTGTGAGTGTGGCTTAGTTGGTATGGTTGGCGTGTTTTTGTTTTGTTTTTTTTAGATAATTTAAAATATTATGTATGTCTTTTTATTTATTCATTAGAACTGATCTGATCTGAACTGGATCAGACTACTCATCATAATAAATAAATAAATAAATAAAATAACAAAAAATGAACATTATTTTATCTTCTTCAATAATGTTAAAATAATAAAAATAAAATTTTAAAAAAGCATGTAATCTTTTGATTTTTTAGTCTTATTGATACTTTGCAGCAACATTCTTTGAGGATGTGACGCTAACTGGAGGTACTACTCTGTCTGAAGCTCTGTTTACACAAGAGTGCTTGCGTTTATCAGAAGTGCTTTTCGGTTAGACTTTGACGGCGTTTTTGGGGCTTAAAAAAGCAAAAATCTGAAAACACCCTCCAGAGTAGAAAAGTTGAATACGCTCCGCCGTAGCGTTTCCGTCTACACTGCCCAAGACGCAAAACTCTGGTCAGATCTGCTCATGTCGCGTACACGTTTACTTCACATACATACAGTACACAGAAACAAACATGTCGGATAGCATGCACACCCTGTCGAATTCTACACACTTTTGCCTCACTGTATGTACGCAGATTTCAGCTCGTCTAAACACGGAATAAAAAGTGAAGACGCGACAGCACTTTTGTGTCTTCTCTTCAGAACGTAATCATATAAGCATAGATTTAGACTTTCAAATTAGACGCTCGTACTAGAGCCCTGCAAAACAGTGCGGCGCGGGACACATTTTGAAAACTCATTGCGGGCAGAAGCAGGACTGCACAACGCGGGAGCAGGTGGAATGATAAACTGCACTGCTGTAAACTAAATATGAGAGTAAACAAAAATATACAAATCATGAATGTAAGCCTCCCCTACACCACACAGACCGTCCCCCTGTACACCATCTAAACCAGGTCTAAACCAGGTCTAAACCAGAACTAAACCAGGTCTAAACCAGAACTAAACCAGGTCTAAACCAGGTCTAAACCAGAAACCAGGTCTAACTAAACCAGAACTAAACCAGGTCTAAACCAGGTCTAAACCAGGGTCTAAACCAGGTCTAAACCAGAACTAAACCAGGTCTAAACCAGGTCTAAACCTAAACCAGGTCTAAACCAGAAACCAGGTCTAAACCAGGTCTAAACCAGGTCTAAACCAGGTCTAAACCAGGTCTAAACCAGGTAAACCAGGTCTAAACCAGGTCTAAACCAGAACTAAACCAGGTCTAAACCAGGTCTAAACCAGGTCTAAACCAGAAACCAGGTCTAAACCAGGTCTAAACCAGGTCTAAACCAGTAAACCAGGTCTAAACCAGAACTAAACCAGGTCTAAAAGGTCTAAACCAGGTCTAAACCAGGTCTAAATAAACCAGGTCTAAAAACAGGTCTAAACCACTAAACCAGGTCTAAACTAAACCAGGTCTAAAACCAGGTCTAAACCAGGTCTATACCAGGTCTAAACCAGGTCTAAAAACAGGTCTAAACCAGGTCTAAACCAGGTCTAAAAACAATCTAAAACCAGGTCTAAAAACAGATCTAAACCAGGTCTAAACCAGGTCTAAAAACAGGTCTAAACCAGGTCTAAAAAACAATCTAAAACCAGGTTTAAACCAGGTCTAAAAACAGGTCTTAAAACAGGTTCTAAACCAGGTCTAAACCAGGTCTAAAAACAGGTCTAAAACCAGGACTAAAACAGGATTTAGCCAGGACTTAACCATGCCGCAGGGCCGCCCACCGCACCTCCTCCCTTGCACAGTCCCCCCCTTCCCCGCCAACTCCCTCCGTCCATGAAATATTGTCTGATATAAAACCGGTCCGTGGCGCAAAAAAGGTTGGAGACCACTGTTTTAGACAATTCCGTTTGCTTCTCCGTGTTTGACAGAGCTTAAGAAAGTGAACGTTCCCATCTTACGGGATTTGTGGGCGGGAGAAGGACAAAATATCGCAGGTGCAGGTGGGAGCGAGACTGAAAATTCTGTCCCACGCAGACCTCTAGCTCGTACTGATCTGGTTTGAGGCTCCTGAAAATTTGTTGTTGGGAATCCATTTTTTTAAATAGTTTTTCTGGAGTTTTGTTTTTTGATAATGTTTACTAATGTGTGCGCTGTGTCACCATGGTAACCGCCAAATGTTTCATCAGATACGGATAAATGCAGAGCACCCCCAGCGCGAAGTATCAATAGAAAGAAAAGCAAGTATAATACAACCACCAGTGAAAACAAAACAGGCAAAAACAAAACTGAAAATGGTTGAGAAATTTGAATCATCAATCTCTAAATAATAGAAAAGTTTTAGATGATTGATTTTTTTGTGTGATTTTTTTTCAAGAGTTTTCATTTTTCAATCAGTGCATTCTCTTTCTACGACTTGACCTTTGACCCCTGACCCCGTTCTGACCTCCTCTCACAAACTGAAAAGACTAAACGACTAATAAATGTTTAACTCCACGTAAAACACTTGACCCAATCTCCATCCACGGCTCCAAAGGACGCACAAGTTAAAATACTAAAAGTTTAAATTTTGATTTGAAAAATGTGAATCAGAAAAGAGTTGGAGAATTTTTCACAACTTTCAGAGACCAGAGTCGTTTTGCTCGACAATAATGCCAAGAAAAACAAACGGAACAGTTCTAGTTTGTGGATTTTGTTAATTGAAAATGGCAATAAATCAATTTTCTGTTTCTGAAAATGTTGTGCAGTTAAATTTAGAAAGATAGAAGATGACAGAAGAGAGAGAACACAGAAGAGAGGAGAGAGAGGAGAAGAGAGAGGAGAAGAAAAAGAGTAGAGAGAGAAGAAGAAAGAGGTGAGAGAGAAGAGAGAGCAGAGAGAGAAGAGAAAGGAAAAGAGAGAGAAGACAGTGGAGAAGAGAGAGAGCAGAGAGAGAAGAGAAAGGAGAAGAGAGAGAAGACAGTGGAGAAGAGAGAGCAGAGAGAGAAGAGAAAGGAAAAAGAGAGAGAAGACAGTGGAGAAGAGAGAGCAGAGAGAGAGAGAGAAGAGAGAAGAGAGAGAGAAGAGAGAGAGAAGAGAGAGAGAAGAGAAAAGGAGAAGAGAGAGAAGACAGTGGAGAAGAGAGAGAGCAGAAAGAGATGAGAAAGGAAAAGAGAGAGAAGACAGTGGAGAAGAGAGAGAGCAGAGAAAGGAAGAGAAAGGAGAAGAGAGAGAAGACAGTGGAGAAGAGAGAGAGCAGAGAAGAGAAGAGAGAGAGAAGACAGTTGAGAAGAGAGAGAGCAGAGAGAGAAGAGAAAGGAGAAGAGCGAGAGAAGAGTGAGAGAAGACAGTGGAGAAGAGAGAGAGCAGAGAGAGAGAGAAAGGAAAAGAGAGAGAAGACAGTGGAGAAGAGAGAGAGACAGTGGAGAAGCGAGAGAAGAGAGAAAGAAGAGAAGAGAGAAGACAGTGGAGAAGAGAGAGAGCAGAGAGAGAAGAGAAAGGAAAAGAGAGAGAAGACAGTGGAGAGGAGAGAGAGCAGAGAAAGGAAGAGAGAGAGAAGACAGTAGAGAAGAGAGAGAGCAGAGAGAGAAGAGAAAGGAGAAGAGAGAGAGAAGAGTGAGAGAAGACAGTGGAGAAGAGAGAGAGCAGAGAGAGAGAGAGAAGAGAAAGGAGAAGAGAGAGAAGACAGTGGAGAAGAGAGAGAGCAGAGAGAGAGAGAAAGAGAGAGAGAAGAGAGAGAGAGAGAGAGAGAGAGAAGAGAAGGAAAAGAAGAGAAGAGGAGAGAGAGAAGAGAGAGAGAGAGAGAAGACAGTGCAGAAGAGAGAGAGAGAGAGCAGGGAGAGAAAAGACAGAAGAAGAAAGAGAGAAGAGGGAGAGGAAAAGAGAGAGAGCAGGGAGAAAGAAGAGAAAGGAGAAAAGAGAGAGACCAGAGAGATAGAACAGAGGAGAAAAGAGAGATAGAGAGAGGAGCAAGAGGAGAAGGAGTGAAATAGTGAAAGAGAACAGTACTTCTTTGTTACAGTAAGGCTGATCGGATATACCTTCTCTTTCTCTCTCTCTCTTTCTCTCCTCTGTCTGCTCATCCTGCCTTTTTTTTCTTTTATTACACGATTATAAAAAGTATAAACAGATTATGTCGTGGGCCTTCTCCTCAGATTAGAGAGATCCAAACCAAACACAGGGCTCCTCCTTTTCTCCACAGAAAATACTCCATCAAGTCTTTTTCTACACTTCTGGAGTTAAACTGCTGGCACAAAACATACTGCACATCGAGTCAGGTTTGTGAAGTCGTAGTGCAACAAGTGGAGTGTTCAGAATCAATTTGAAACTTTTTTTTCAAGGTTTATGTGTGCTAGAGTTAAAATTTAACATTTTTGGAAATGTTGACCCAAGGTTCCTGTTTAACCCTGAAATCAAGAGTTATGTTAATGGTTTGAGAGTAAACAGATAACACTTTGTCAGGTTATCCTGATTTAGCTAAACAACACACAGAGGTGTTTTATTTTTTGTTAATTTAAGGTGAAAGTCTGTACAAAACTGACTGGTCTTCTCTCACGGGAGTTTGAAGTGGTGGGTGGGAGGAGCCAAATTAACTCTAGGGGAAGATGAATTAACACTAGTGGAAGTTGAATGAACCCCAGTGGAAGTTGAATGAACTCTAGTGGAAGTTGAATTAACACTAGTGGAAGTTGAATGAACATCAACCATATCAACTCTGGCAAATAACCCCAACTCAAACCCCCATTTAACTTTCAAATAGTTAAAATAACACTTTTTGTGTTAAAAACAAATCTGGAATATTTTACCCTGAAATTTTAACCCTCCAGTTTTTGCTGTGTATGTCTGTGGGAGGAGAATTGCACAGAATCTTACCGCTAATCATACGAAGGGTTTGAATAGGGCTCGAGAGAGATCCCTAGATGACTCAGACATGCATGGATGACGTCTAAAGACATGGTTTTGATGAGGGAACAGCATTATAACCTGGTAAAAAGCTCCAAAATCTGCATAATACCTACATCTATATTTGGGATACGTACCAACTTTATTAGTCTGTCTACACTTCCAACGTTCTGTTCCACCTTGTGATGTCATGAAGCAGTAATTTTCAAGTGAACAGCTCCTTTTACCTTTAGTTAGGTAGAGGCTGGCAATTTTGGGGCTGAGACAAAGAGAGAGAAAGAGAGAAAGACAGAAAGAAAGAGAGAGAGTGTTTGTGTTTTTGCGATTATAGTTTTGGTTTGTAGAACTGCAATTAAAGGATTCCGCTTGACTACAGGTTTGTGTGTGAACGGAAAAGACAACGACAAAGTGTAAAAATTACACACTACATTTAAATTATGGAACATTATAAATACTAATTATTTGTTTAAACATCTTTAGCAGTAAACAAATTTCACAAGTTAGAACAAGAAGTAGAACAAAAAAAGGTAAAACAAATTTAAAAAAGTCCATGAGAAAGTTAAATCCATGCATGAAATGAGGAATTAAAGAGCCCAAATGAAGTAATTTTTCTGATGTGTTCTGACTCTGTTCCACCTTGTGATGTCATGTGGTAATACAGGAAGTGCTCCACTGTGTTTTTAAACACCACACACCTTCACTAGAATCATTTGGATCAGGGGTGCCAAAATTAAAAACTGGGACTAAATCGTGGGCCAAACTAAATATTTATGGAAAAACTTCAACAACAATCTGCGTGTTTTCTCTTCTTTCGACATATGTAATGTTACGCTTTTTCTCATTAAAATAAAAGTTTAATAATAGTTTTGCTTAAACATTGAATCCAGAACAAGCAGAATATAAAATCATAACAAAATGTTACATAAATATACTCTATAATCGATCTGTAGCTGATGGGCAGCTCTAATACATATTTGATTTTATCTCACGGGCCAAATATAATTATATCACGGGCCAAATTTGGTCCCCGGGCCTGAGTTTGACATGTCTGGTTTAGATCATTTCAGTCCCGGAATTTCAAATCTCTAATGAACTAAAAATAAAATGTAACTTTTAACTTGAAAACTACCACTTCATGACTCTCTCTACCTCTCCCCTATGCTCTCTCTATTTGCTTTCTTTCTCCTCTCTCTTTCTTTGCTTCTCTGTCTCCCCTTATCTTTCCTTTCTTTCATCTTCCCTCCTTTTTACTCTATCTCTTCACCCCGACTCTGCCCTCTCTACATATATCTCTCTTTATATCTTCTCTCTTCCTACCCTTCTATTCTCTCTCCCTCTCTTCCTCCCTCTTTCTCTTTCTCTTCTGTCGTTCCTCTAATTGCGTTGATAATCCCTCCTCAGATTATAGGAGCTTGTTGTGGCTCATATTGATCTGTGGACATGTTCTTTTCTCACAGACGACTCCATTCAGGTCTTCAGCTTCTTTTTTGTCACATTCTCTTCCTCCTCCTCCTCCTCTTCTTCATCATGTGTTTGTACAGAAATCCCACTGCTGTTCCTCTGTGTCTGTCTTTATTTACTTTGTTACTCCGCTGTGTTCATTTGACTTGGAGCTAAAGGGGAGAAACCAAAGCCAAAATATGCTTCCTTTTCATTTATTTCCAGAGTTTTATCTGAATTTTAAAACACACAGGAGCACTTCTGAGACTGAGACTGCTTTTTAACGGTCTTGGTCTTGTCTCAGACTCGAGCACATTTGGACTCGGTCTTGTCTTGATCTTGATGGAGCTTGGTCTCTGTCTTAACTCGGACACGAGGTCTGACTCTCGATGAGTGCGATCATATTTCATTACGGATGGTAAATGTTCAGAAACTAAATATCACTGCAAAACCTGTAAGAGAATGTCACTTTAAACATTATGAACTTGAAAAAACCCACTTGATTCACTTTGAAGTTGTTTTCTGTAAAATGGCAGTGGAAGTGGGATTAAAGAAGGGGTTCTCAAACTGTGGGTGAGAGTCCAAAAATTAATTAAGATTAATTAACCAGATCAAATGGAGATAGATTTATAAAAACATTGATATAAATGTGCTAAAGTATCTGTAAAATAGAAATAAATGTAGGAAATGACAAAGCTGGTCTTGATTTGGCCTCGATGGGCCATGGTCCTGGTCTTGTCTCGGTCTCGACCTTTAAAAGTGTCAGTCTTGTCTCAGTATCGACTCTCAGAGGTCTTGTTCTTGTCCTGGTCTAGGGACTTGGTCTCATTTAGTGTGGACTTGACTACAACACTAGTGTTGATGTATATTTGTGTTATGCATATGTATGTTTGTGTACATATTTTGAATGTATGTAATGTAATACGTATGTGTATGTATATATGTATGTATGTATGTATATATATGTATATATGTAGGTATATGTGTGTGTATGTATGTATGTATGTATGTATATATATGTATATATGTATATGTGTGTGTATGTATGTATGTATGTGTGTGTGTATGTATGTATGTATGTTCGTATGTATGTGTGTGTATGTATGTATGTATGTATGTGTATGTATGTATATGTGTGTGTATGTATGTATGTGTGTGTATGTATCGTATGTATGTGTATGTATGTGTGTGTATGTATGTGTGTGTATGTGTGTATGTATGTATGTATGTGTGTTGTATGTGTTGTATGTATGTATGTGTATGTATGTGTGTGTATGTATGTATGTATGTGTGTGTATGTATGTATGTATGTGTATGTATGTATGTATGTATGTATGTGTGTATGTATGTATGTGTGTGTGTATGTATGTGTGTGTATGTATGTATGTGTGTGTATGTATGTATGTATGTATGTATGTATGTATGTATGTATGTATGTGTGTGTATGTATGTATGTATGTGTGTGTATGTATGTGTATGTATGTATGTATGTATGTTGTGTGTTGTATGTATGTATGTATGTATGTATGTATGTATGTGTGTGTGTATGTATGTATGTATGTATGTATGTATGTGTATGTATGTATGTATGTATGTATGTATGTGTATGTATGTGTGTGTATGTATGTATGTATGTATGTATGTATGTATGTATGTATGTATGTATGTATGTATGTGTATGTATGTGTGTGTATGTATGTATGTATGTATGTATGTATGTATGTATGTGTATGTATGCATGTATGTATGTATGTATGTATGTATGTATATGTATGTGTATGTATGTATGTATGTATGTATGTGTGTGTATGTATGTATATATATATGTGTGTGTGTGTGTGTGTGTGTGTGTGTGTGTGTGTGTGTAGATTTATACAGTGCATTCGATAGGTAAGCACTCCAAAGTGTTAAAAGTGTTAAAAAAAAAAAAGTGTCAAACACGTGATTATGTAAAACAATGGGAGTATGACATAATAAGTTTATTAAAGTTCATTGTCTTCCTTTTGAACACTACGTCTCAAACATGCACACACACATGTAAATGTACATGTACATGTACATTTACATGTTGTTGTTGTGTTGACCTTTGCTCAAACAAAAATAAAAAATGAAATGCATTAAATTAAACCTAAAACTACCTTCCTCATGTTTCCTATTTACACTTACATTTACACCATGATCATTTTATATTTTCCATATTTTTAACCATATTTACTCAATTTACTTTTACTTTTTTCTTCTTTCTTTTTTTTCTTGTTTTTAGTCTTAAATCCTACACTAATGCACAGAAATATTTACAAATGGATTCATATTATCTGATTATTCTGTCTCTTCCTCTCTCAGACCCTGGTGCCTTCTCTTCCTCTCTCAAATCCTGATCCTTCCTTTTCCTCCTCCTCTTCCTCTCAGACCCTGGTGTCTCCTCTTCCTCTGTTTTTCTCTCAGACCCTGGTGCTTCCTCTTCCTCTTCCTCTCTCTCCCAGACCCTGGTGCTTCCTCTTCCTCTCTTTCTTTCAGACCCTGGTGTCTCCTCTTCATTGTGCTTTCTTTCTCTCAAACCCTGGTATCTCTTCTTCCTCATCCTCTCTTTCTCTCAGACCCTGGTGTCTCCTCTTCCTCATCTTCTCTTTCTCTCAGACCCTGGTGTCTCCTCTTCCTTCTCCTCTTCCTCTCTCAGACCCTGGTACTTTCTCCTCCTCTTCCTCTCTCAGAACCTAGTGTCTCCTCTTCCTCTCTCTCTCTCTAAGACCCTGGTGTCTCCTCTTCCTCCTCTTCTCTCTTTCTCTCAGACCCTGGTTTCTCTCTCCTTCTTCTCTCTTTCTCTCAGACCCTGGTTTCTCTTCTTCCTCTCCCTCTCGCTCTCTCAGACCCTGGTTTCTCTTCTTCGTCCTCTTCTCTCTTTCTCTCAGACCCTGGTTTCTCTTCTTCCTCTCCCCTCTCTCTCTCAGACTGTGGTGCCTCTTCCTCCTCCCCCTCTTCCTCTTCTATAAATAGACTCTGGTGTGTGCATATTGTGACCTACTTTTCACGTTGTATTCATGATGCTCCATAAAACATCTCCCACTAAGAACATTTATGTAAAGAACGCTCATGTTATCAGTGCAACTTTTCACATTATATCTTTTATTTTTAACGTTTATTTCATTTAAAGCTCTGATATTATGTAGAATTGACTTGTGAGCTGAGTGTTAGAATTTTGTTACCTCCTCAAAAACAAAACAGACCTGGAGTTGTATTTTGTTTCATTCACACATTTAACACAAACCCTACAGATTTAGGCTGAGTTCATCTCTCAAACTGAAAACACTCAGTTCCACTTTGTGATGTCATGTGGTGATACAGGAAGTGTGTTATAACTGTGTAAACTCTATACACCTTCACTGAAATCATTTTGGTAATTTCAGTCCTGAAATTGCATGTTTATGTGTTTTAAAATGAAACCCAGTAAGTGAGAGGATTCCACTGTCTTAAAGGTCAAATATGGGGCTTTAGGCCCGAGCCCTGACAGGGTGTAGGGCCTATTGCATTCGCTTGGACGAGTGCATGGGCAATGACAAGCGCATGGCCAACGACGAGTGCATGGGCAAATACGAGAGGACGTGGTGCAGCTTCGTCCTCTCAGTCGCCCCCGGCAGGAACAGCAGTATCCCAGTAACCCACGCCCATGGTCTGGGCCATATTTACTACTGCTAAAATGAATGGAAGTCACGTATAATGTGCTGTTCCAATGTTTACGGATATATTGTTTTTGCTAAAAATATTATTTTTATTTTATTTATTTATTTTTATTATTATTCTACTCTTTGAGCCCAAATGTTTTCTTCTTTTTGCTTCATGTTGTGTGGTTATCAAGCTAAAAAAGTGCATACTAATAAAGTCTGTATTTTCTTTCACACTTGTTTAATTCTTTTCTTTAAATCAACTTGTATGTTTATGAAACAAAAAATACAAAACATCTGGTGTTTTGTTTTATTTTGCTCTTGTGTGATTCTGCTATCTCCTTTTTTAGCTCAAAATACAAAACATGAAATAACGAAGCACATCTGGTGTTTTCAAAGTACAGACGCAGAAATGAGACAAACTAAATCAGATCTAAAGGAGCTCTGGAAGAAATACAAATATTCAAATCATTTCAAATTGTCGACATGAAGTTTTTGTCACTTTTAGACTTTCTCACAGTGGGAAGAGGAAGCACAACTTTTACTCAAGTAACAGTATTGTTACTTCAATCAAAAATATTAGTAGGAGCAGAAGTAAGAGTAAAAATACACTGCTAGAAAAGTACTCTGAAAAGTATAAGTTAAGGTAATGTGAATGAAACTTAACCAATTTCTAGGCTTTTTTTTTTTTTTTTTTTTTTTATTACAGATATATATTTCAAATGTACATCCATAAATGTAAACAGGCACAACAGGTCAAATCCTCCAGCTAAGTTGGTCCTGACCAAGACTAGCCCATGATCTGGAGATGGATCAAATACAGGTTTAATTCAAAGACACTGAAAGATGGGTCAGGGTTACTCCAATGTGAATGAAACTAAAACCATTTCTAGATGTTAGGGTTAGGCTTTTGGTAATGGACCATTTTATCAAGGTTCATAATGTGAAACAATGCAGGTGAAGAGGAAAAAAAATCTTAAATGTACAGATATTTATTTCAAACATCTACTGTAGTCTGCTCACATACATGTAAGAACAAAAAGTAGTACAGCTTCTCCATCATGTAATGTTCTCATAAAAATACAACATTATACTGTATGTGTAAAATGTGTGAATGAAACAAAACACAACTCCAGGCATGTTTTTGATGAGGTAAAAACATCATGGCTTAAAACTCACAAGAGTCAATATTGTTTAATATATTAGGACCTTGAATGGATTTTCTTTGTTAATAATGTTATGTTTACAAAAATTGAAAAAGTAGTTTTAAAAATCTGTTGTGTTTTTCTTTGTGCTTGGTCAGTTGTTCAGAGGCACTGAAGGAGTTTACTCACATACATGTAAGAACATTTTTTGTTCTTTATTATGTAATGTTTTCACCTAAAAATAAAGCATTTTATGTGTAAAAACAAAATTGACCATTTTTGGGGCATAAAAAACTGAAACATGAAAAATGCCAAGTTTAAAATTCTTTCTCCTTTTTGTTGACATATTAGATACATTAAAAAAAAAAAAGAAAAAAATCTGAAAATTTGCCTAAAAATTAAAATTTTGCCTCGCCTTTTCGCCTTTTTTTTTGTTTTGTTTTTTTGAGTAAAAGTTCCACTATGTAACTTTTCGATCGGGGGTCCATCACCTGCTTGTTTCTATGGAGATGTCATTGCTCTGCCGGGAATGTTCCACAGTATGACATTAAACAGCTCTACCTTACATTTATTCAATTACAGGTGGTTTTAAAGCTCAAAAAATACCTCGAAAAACAACATTTTGACTGTGAATGGGGTCGCCTCTCCACGGATCTGACCTGTAACTTGGTCTGGTTCGGTCTCCTTGAAGATAGAAAGGTTTAATGTCATACTGTGAAACATTCCAGACAAAGGAATAACAAGTCCATGGAGAAAAACATTTGACAGACCTTCCAGAAGAAAATTTACACAATGCACCTTTAAAACTTCAAACTTGGAATTAGATACAAAAAATTCTTCTCGTCAAAATCGTGTTAAGTACAAAAGTATAACGTTTGCGAGTATAGATGCAATTTTAAGGGCTGATCCTTGTGTCCTTATGAGCGAAAAGCATCTAAGAAACAACTTTTGGAATTTCAATCTACCATAACTTTTTGTTTATGACTCACATTTTTATTTCTGAACATTTAATCTTTGTTTTTCCTGCTCAACCTTCACACAGACCTGCCGTGCGCCGGGCCCAGACGCTGAGAAAAGATTGCAGTCTCATTTTCTGGCAACCCGTGTTTGCTTACTCAAAATATCTCCAGGAAAAGTGATGAAGTCTATCAGAAATAAACCCCGTTCTGAGTACAAACCCGGTGTGGAAATCCAGGCTCAGAAGTCCTGGAGAAAAGCTCGGGAGATTGGGTCACCGTCACATGGGCTGGGAATTTCACACGAGTATAGCAGGTCTTTTTCTGGTGCTTGAAGTGAAAAAAACGCATTCTAAATCTGAGTATTTGAAGTATTGAACTCTACAAAATTACTTGCAAATCCTGTATTTAATCTATTTGGGTTTCTAGTAGCTGCACAGAGACTTGTCGGTGAAGTTTTGGAGAAGAAAAAGTTTCAAAAGTCTGAGTTAAGGAGTTATTGTACCCCAGTTTGGAAGGCTGTAAGCAACCCAAAACATGCACACTGGGTCAAATCCTCCAGCTAAGGTAGTCCTGACCAAGACTGGCTCCAAGATCTGGGGATGGGTCAAATGCAGGTTAAACCCAGAGACACTGAGGGATGGGTCAATTTCAGGTTTAAAACAGAGACAAAGAAGGATGGGTCAAATACAGGTTGAACCCCAAGACACTGAAGGATGGATGAAATGTAGACTCACTCAGAGACACTGAAGGATGGGTCAAATGCAGGGTTAACCCAGAGACGCTGAAGAATGGGCCAAGTGCTGGTTATTTCAGAAACAATGAAGAATGGGTCTAATGTAAGCTTAACCCAGAGACACTGAAAGATGAATCAACTGCAGGTTTAACCCAGAAACACTAAGGGATGGGTCAAGTGCAGGTTTAACCCAGAAACACTGAGAGATGGGTTAAATACAGGTTAAACCCAGAAACAATGAAGTATGGGTCAAATGCTGGTTTAATACAGAGAGACAGAAGGATGGGTCAAAAGCAAATTTAATTCAGAAACACTGAAAAAATTGTCAAATGCAGGTCAAACTCAGAAACACAGAAATATGAGTCAAATGGATGGACCAAAAGCACATTTAACCCAGAGACACTGAAGGATGGGTCAATTGCAGATTTAACCCAGAAACACTGTATGATGGGTCAAATGTAGATTTAACCCCGAGACTCTAAAATTACTCTAAAAATGAGACAAATGCAGGTTTAATTAAAAAACACTGAAGGATGAGTCAAATTCAAGTTTAACCCTGAGACACTGAAGGATGGGTCAAATGCAGGTTTAATTTAAGACACTGAAAGATGAGTCAAATGCAGGTTTAATTTAGAAACACTGAAGGATGGGTCTAGTGCAAGTTTAACCCAGAGACACTGAAAGATGAGTCAAATGCAGGTTTAAGCCTGAGACATTGAAGGATGGATCAAATGCAGATTTAACCAAGAGACACTGATGGATGGGTTAATTGCAGATTTAACCCAGAAATACTGTATGATGGGTCAAATGTAGATTTAACCCCAAGACTCTAAAATTACTCTAAAAATGAGACAAATGCAGGTTTAATTAAAAAACACTGAAGGATGAGTCAAATTCAAGTTTAACCCTGAGACACTGAAGGATGGGTCAAATGCAGGTTTAATTCAAAAACACTGAAGGATGAGTCAAATTCAAGTTTAACCCAGAGACACTGAAAGATGAGTCAAATGCAGGTTTAATTCAAAAACACTGAAGGATGGGTCAAATTCAAGTTTAACCCAGAGACATAAAGGGATGGGTCAAATGCAGGTTTGACTCAAATGCTGAAGGATGAGTCAAATGCAGGTTGGACCCAGAGTCGCTGAGGCATGAGACAAATGCAAGTTTAACCCAGAGACACTAAAGGATGGGTCAAAAGCAAGTTTAATTCAGAAACACTGAAAGATGAGTCAAATGCAGGTGTAACCCAAAGACCTAAAGGGATGGGTCAAATGCAAGTTTGATCCAGATGCACTGTAAAATTGGTGAAATTCAGGTTTAAGCAAGAGACCCTGAAGGATGAGTCAAATTCAAGTTTAACCCATAGACCTAAAGGGATGGGTCAAATGCAGATGACACATTCCTCTACAGAGACAATAAAGGCAAACATGAATTTTCTTTTCCCATTTTTTGCTTGTAGTGCTTCTAAAATCCTTGCCTCTTTTAAGACAATAGAACGGAATTTTCAACACAAAATAGTCGTAGGCAAAATCGAAAACACAACTCCAGGTCCGTTTTTTTTTTTTTTTTTTTTTTTGATCAGAAAATATGGGCCCATTGTAATATGTGTCTTTATAAACGGTAAGAGTAGGATACGTACAGTTCTTTACCATTCTTGTTACACAGAAGCGCGTCCCTGTACTCTCGTCTCTTTGTGCGCTCCTCCTCCTCTTCTTGTTCCTCCTCCTCCTCCTCTTCTTGTTCCTCCTCCTCGTGTACACATCGTCCTTGACTTTGTGTTCCGTTTGTTTGATGGTTACAAACTGCAACAGAGACGGACAATAAAACCACTGAGGCTGAAAGAATCGCACGCCGCGCAATCACGACCGCTTTAACACGACAAACTCTAACACTACACAGTCCACCTATACCCACATTTACACACAGGCTAAAGCTGCACTGTGGAACTTTTCTCACCCAGGGACTGACACTTTGCTGGTTTCCGTGGAGATGTATGCTTTTGTCTGAGATGTTAGAGTTAGAATTGTGTTTTTTCCATGATGAATTGTAAAGGCCAAGTTACAGGTCAGATCCGTGGAAATTCAACGTAAGAATTCATGCTTTTATTTTGGAATTTTTGTATTTTTGAGCTATAAAAAATAAAAATAGGTTTGTTCAATGGCATAGTGGAACATTCCAGAAAACGACCTTGAAGAATGAAGAATCCTTGAAGAATTTACACGGTATTTTTAGCACTTATATCACCTGTAACCAGTGTTGGGGAGTAACAGATTACATGTACCAGAGTTACGTAATTATGAGTATAAATTATGAGTAACTGTATTCGGTTACAGTTACTGTTTCAGTGAGTGATAATTGGATTACAGTTACTTTGTTGAAATAAATGGATTACATGGTGGTATTTTCCTGTTTTCCAGGTCTAAACCAGGTCTAAAACCAGGTCTTAAACCAGGTCTAAACCAGGTCTAAAACAGGACTAAACCAGGTCTAAACTAGATCTAAACCAGGACTAAAACCAGGTCTAAACCAGGTCTAAAACCAGGTCTAAAACAGGTCTAAACCAGGTCTAAAACCAGGTCTAAACCAGGTCTAAACCAGGTCTAAAACCAGGTCTAAAACCAGGTCTAAACCAGGACTAAACCAGGACTAAACCAGAACTAAAACAGGACAAAAACAGGACTAAAACAGGATTTAACAGGACTAAATCATGCTGCGTGGACGTGTTTCCTCCTCTTCTATCAATAATATTTTTAATTTGTTTAAGTAAAGTCTGGGCTTTTTATTTTCTTTTAGCAAACAAAACATCTTATGTTACGATATCCGAGTCTTTGCTTCTCTACAGCAAATCAAGTAATCCAAAGTATTCAGATTATGTTACTCACTTTAAGTAATTTAATGGATTCTGTTATAAACTACATTTTGTGGTATGTAATCTGTAATCTGTAGGGGAATACATTTTAAAAGTAACCTTCCCAACACTGTCTGTAACTGAATTTACTTGTATGCGACTGTGAATACAATTCCAAAGCAATGACATCGTCATGGAAACAAGCAGGTGTTGGACTCCCCTCCGGAGTCCAACACCAACACTTCGCATAGTGCACGTTTAAAAGTGTATTAAAGCTGTTTTTAAAATTTAAATACTTTTGCTTTTCATATAAATATATTTGAATGCATTTATTTAAATCGAATCAAGGCGTATTTTTATGTTTAATGTTCCAGTTGCCAGCAGAGGGTGCAAGGACTCGCCCTCTACTGTCGCACTGAGGAGTGAAGCAGTTCAAACCCGACTAAAAACACAAGCTGTGAAAGATGAAGTGTTTCTGCTGAAGGTGTATGGATTTAAAAACACAAAGGAGCCCAGGATTGAAGAGCAACGATGACATCACAATGTAATACTCTTAGCTCTTGAAGCGGGAGACGGACTAAATATGTCAGATTTATCCATGAAGGAAACAAAAGACAACTCCAGGAATGAATAGAGTAGAGCTTTTTTTTTTATGGTCCCACATTTTAAAAGTCACAAACCTTCACGACCCAAGACAATACACATTATTTTGGATTTGAGCATTATTGAACATTAATGAGGATATTTTATTGTTGACTGAGTGATTGTGTCTCTCTGAACAATTAGTATTACTCAAGTTTTAATGATGAAAAAGGAAAAACAGTAATCAGTGTTTCCCACAGAAAATTGGTTAGGCAAGGCGGTGCTGTGGAAAAAGTGAGGAGTCGGGGCGGTGAGCAGAGATTCTGTGTACGGAGAAGAAAGTGAGGATGTGGAGATGTGACAAGGCAACCCAAAATAACTCTTGCGACGCACCTGAGGTCTTTGGGAAACAATGGAGTATTTATTAATATAATTATATGCTTTCTCTATGTTGTTTTATTTATTTTTGGTGATATTTCTCATTTGACTTCCTGGATACGGACGTAATCCCATAAATAAGGTGACCAGACATCCCGAAATCTAACCTGTTGGCCCAAGTCCCAAATCCGGCCCTAAATGTTCCGAAAACGAACTAAAAAAAACTCAAACAGAATGCTGAGTAGTTATTTTCTGATGAACTTTAAGAGGTTGAGTCGACTGCACACGCCCCTGACGGCTTCTGAGCGTCTGACAGTGAATGTGCAGCGCGGCAGCAGCAGTGATGAATTAGTCGCGGGCCAGAGTGGGTGCGTTGTTATTTTTTCATGATGACATTTTGAGTTAATGATTTTTATGTTGTTTTCTTGTGGCAGAATTTCAGCCAATCTCATCTGGTCACTCTGTCCATAACTGTTATTAATGTAATATATGTAAACAAAGGGCCAACACTTGTTTATTGCAGAGGTAGAGGTTTGTCATGTTAGAACACACTGCTACTTCCTCTACTTTTCTTCTCAACTTTGTATCACAAAAGGTGCATTGTGTCTCGACTGTCAGAGGTCTTGGTCTTGTCCTGGTCTCGGGACCCTGTGGTCTCGGACTGGTCTTGGTCTCGATTAGCGCGGTCTTGACTGCAATACTACATTCAGGGCAAAGCGTTTGATGAACTCTCTCCCAGAAAATGTACATCGAGACCGAGACGAGACCAAGACTTTTAAAGGCTGAGACCGAGACAAGACCAAGGCCACAGCCCATCGAGACCAACCTGAGACCATCTTTGTCATTTTCAACATTTATTTGTATTTTACAGTAATTTAAACACATTTATATCAATGTTTTTATAAATCTATCTCCAATTTATCAGTTGTTGAGTGTCAGACCTCGAGTGTCAGACCTGAGACAAGACCATGTCCAAGTGCCTTCAAGACCGAGACAAGACCGAGTCGAAGCGCCTTTAAGACCAAGTCCAAGCACCTTTAAAACCGAGACAAGACCGAGTCGAAGCACCTTCAAGACTGAGACAAGGCCGAGTCCAAGAGTGAGTCCAAGTGCCTTTAAGATCGAGAAAAGACCGAGTCCAAGCACCTTCAAGACCGAAACAAAACTGAGTCCAAGTGCCTTCAACACCGAGACAAGACCAAGTCCAAGTGTCTTCAAGACAGAGACAAGACCGAGTCCAAGTGCCTTCAAGACCGAGACAAGACCGAATCCAAGCACCTTCAAGACCGAGACAAGGCCGAGTCCAAGCACCTTCAAGACCAAGAGAAGACCGAGTCCAAGCACCTTTAAGACCAAAACAAGACCGAGTCCACGCGCCTTCAAGACCGAGACAAGGCCGAGTCCAAATACGGTCGAGTCCGAGACAACACTAAGTCCGTAAAAAAACATTCTCTCTTCTCGAGGCTGGTTTCAAAACAAAGACTGGTCTCAATAACTATGAAACCTTTGGAATGTTTCACAGTATGGCATTAAACCTTTCTATCTTCATGGAGACCAAACCAGACCAAGTTACAGGTCAGATCTGTAGAGAGGTGACGCCACTCAAAGTAAGAATGCCTGTTTTTCAAGGTATTTTTAAGCTTTAAAACCACATGTAAATGAATAAACAGGCAGAGCATTGACATCTCCGTAGAAACAAGCAGGTGATGGACCCTCCACCAGAAAATATACACAATGCACCACTCACGTGCACTTTAAACACAATACAAGTCCATTAGCTCAGAGTGGCAGGGCATCTGAGCCAAGAGCAGCCACTCTCTGTGAGCTAAACATTTACACACATGCTTTTTATAGACTCTTGGAAGGTCACAATCTGTCAGGGTGGAAAATAAATGATGTACGGATGAATTATGCATGTATGGGGGCTATGCTACACTAACAGTAGGACACTAACGCTATTATTGTGTTTATTTGACCTTTAATTAAACAAGAAAACCCCGCTGAGAAAGATTACCCGCCCCGGGAGTCCTACAGTGTCCACGTTTAAAGGGGAAACCTGCAAACACAGGGAGAATGACTTGAGGTTTACATGGAAAACACATTAAATTGTCTTTATTTAATTCCGCTCAAGGTCTGGGGGTGGGGAAGGGTTCTGGTTGGACAGGGACACCAACGTATTTAAGTCGACTGGAAGAAAACACACACTTCAGCTGCTACCGGCTTTTCTGTCATCTCGGTTTGTTGTTACGCCACGGACACAAACATGATCCAAACTTTTTCCGTAGTCATTCTGATAATTGCGCAGCAGCTGGAGAATTCTCTCATCACGCTTTACGTCTGTCAGCTGAGGAGGCGAAGAGAAGAGTGTCAGAGAAGGGAGGAAGACGACAAACTGAGGCTATGTCCACACGACAACGCTCCTGGATTTTTTTCTTTGCGGGTTGAAAAAAATTTGCGTCCACACACGTGCCGGATCAGCAAATATTCACATCCACACGACAACGGAGCACTGAGTGAAAACGATGTAATACCCTGGCGATGACGGGATCGTGATGTCATCGTTTTCCAAAAGCTGCGGTTTGTTTGTCCACACGACAACGCAACGCCAGCTTTCAGATTTCTCCACTCTGGAACTCCGTTTTCGACCACCCAAAATGCCGGCTCCGCGTGGACAAAAGGCCAAAACGAATAAAAACTTCTCAGTTTTGACCAAAAAACGTTGTCATGTGGACAGTCCCTGAGTGAACAGCTGCTCTACCTCAGCCCACTCCCGCATCCCGCTCGCAAATCCAAAGAGACGTGGATGAAAGTCTGAAGTGAGGACTGGTGGAGCCGGGCGACCCAACGAGCATGTGTCGGGGTTCTCACACGGTCAAGGAAATCCTGGAAAAGTCATGGAATTTTAGTATTTCTTTCACGTAACTACAGCATTCACTTAAGTTCTCATTAGGCTGTTATTATCATTTCTGAATGTCTGTGCCTTTTTTTTTTTTTTAGAGAGAGACAACAATAAATGCACTGATTTACTGATGATGCACTGACATTTTGAACGTTCAAAAACTATAATTGCAAACCATATGGTGAATGGAAAGGATTAACATTTCATATTTACCCTAAAAGTCTGATCAGTTCTACACATGTAGGTGCTGTAAAGTCATGGAAAATTTAGTTTAGGTCATGGAAAAGTCATGGAAAAGTCTAGAAATTTTGTCAGTGAAAAAGAGTGGGAACCCTGATGCGCTAAACGACTGGAATTATTTTTAAGGATAAACATTTACATGATCGAGGAATAAATTAATTCAGCTTTAACATCGGAATAAACCACCCACTTACTTTGGAATTAGGTTTAATCACAATAATCATTTTCATTAGGAATTAAATTGACTTTCTTTTGCGGTGAACTGGTCATGGATTCTTGTCGGCCGTCGCAACAAACTTTGCGCAAACTGTGAGGAAGCTACAGTTTAATTAAACAAGCCTCTAAAAACTGCTGCATAAACCACATAATCCCTGCGCGCCGACGAGTCAGTTACAGTAGAAACGTAGGGAGTTTGATTGACAACCTAACAGCCAATAGATAAAGAGGTAGCCTCGTTTTCTATTGGCTGATGTTTATCTGGCCTCACTACGTCCACAGTTTATAGATTTTCATTCTTTTTTTGGGGGGTCATCATAATTACAAGGCTGCTGCGTCTCTGTAATGGTATTTTAAACTTTCACTGACAATTTGAAACAAAAAAAATCCTCCATACCACAACTAACTCCTTATTTGAGCTCTTGCATGATCTCCATGGACAGTCCATTTCGCACAATAAAACAGTCCTTTGTGTTCACTCCCTCAAAGGATTTCCTCTGAAGGTCTTCTACCACATTTACTGCCACATGGGGTAAGACTAATTCATTTTTTTTTTGGTTTGTTTGTTTAATGTCATGTCTTTAACACTATATGAGATTTCACTATCCTTTCAAAGCTCGTTTCGTTTGTCAGAGCCTATTCTAATCATTGTCGTCTTCACAGCGTAATTGTGTATTGTGTAAACACGGCGAACCAGTCTTTCCATTCATCCTGTGACGATTCAAAGGTCTCATAGTACGCGAGCTGCTGCCGTTCTGTTTACCTGCAGCGGCGACTGTGTTTGGGGCTAAACAAGAAACCATTCCGCTGTAATTATGGGGGAGCCGGGGCTGTGGGAGGCTAACGGGCGGAGCGGCGTGGGAGCGAGCTTAGCCATCCGCTGCGACCCCTGGGACTGTAAACGGAGGCTCAGACGGGGCCAGAGGTGTGTCAGCTGTCGGGGTGTAGACAGAAAAGAGCATCGCCGGCAGAGGGGAAATGTATTAAAATAAATAAAAGTCCTAGTTACTGTTAGACTGTCGGGAATAACGGGAGAAAATATCACAGTGATTTACAAAAGTGAGGCAACTACGATTCCACTCAAAAGAATAAGCTTCACACATGCCACTTTTTTTACTTTATTAATTCTATTTTGTCCAACGTCTGATAAAGTGAACTGTGAAGCTTTGGGAAATGTGAAAAAATAACCCGTTTCAGTCAACTCTACACTGAAATTTCTCTGATTTGAACAAGATTTTAAACTTATATCAGGTTCTTCATATTGTTTTCAGATTTATTATCGACTTACTAGGTCTGAGACTGCTTCATTCTAGTCTAGAGGTTGTTTATTTTAAGAGAACTTGTCAAGTAAAATGATCTTGCGGCATAGACAGATCATTTCACTACTTTTAAGTCATTTTCTGATTGATTTAAAGGGACAGTTCAGAATTTTGGACATAGGACTTCATTTCCTAGTGAGCCAGAGTGTTGGAGACGTGTGGAGACACTTTGAAATATTCCATCCAGTCCTTGTATTTGCAGAGGTCGCTGGTGCTAGGCTAGTGCATGTCAATGGCTATAGTTCTCCTGCCACTAAAAACAGTCTTATTACACCAGACTGTCCATGTAAATGTCTGTGTTGATAAAATAATGTTTGAAATAAAAACTAACCTTGCATCGCATGAATTATCGCATGTTGAGGGACTATTTTCTCATATATCAGTCCGCCGCTGCCGAGCTTTCTATCAGGAAGTACAACTCATTGCTGCTGCTCACACATAAATCCTTCAAATGCAAGGCTAGTTTTATTTCTAAAATTATTCTATCAACACAACACATCAAAATTCAGCCCGATACTGAAATCGTTCACAGTGAAAATCCCGCAGTGTTTTTGAGGAGGTAACAACATTCTAACGAAAGCTATCAAGAATCCATTTTGTTTAATTTAGGAACTTTAAGCTTTACTCGTCCTCAAAAGAAATACACTTGTGCAAAGCTTGTTACCAGTTTGTTTCCATGGTGATAGATAACTCATACTGTGGAACATCCCAAGCAAAGCAATAACATCTCCATGGAGACAAGCAAAGTTACTAGAAAAGTTACACAATGCACCGTCAAATACTGCATGCAAATGTGTCCAAAAACAGTTGCGATGATTTTAAGCCACAATTAAAACACTTTTTAATAAGACCTGGCTCGAACTCCTACGACCCCTGCTAAAATGTTACACAGTGGTGACTCAATATTAAATGAAAAGTTTTCATATCATCCCACAAGCCCTTTTTATCGTAACTCTTGAGTCATATCTGTGCAGATGAGAGTAGAAAGCGTTATAATTCCTGCGCTCCCTGAAGGCCCCTCACGCTCGTCTGTCTGTTATCTGTTACATCAGCTCTCCTCGCTCGTCTCATTTGTTTCATTCCCTCGAACACAACCGGAACTAACGGGACTGAAAAGATTACAAGCAGCGCGTTTGTAAAAGAGGTGCATTGAGTTCACAGGGGTCGAAAATTGAGATGGAGAACAGGTCAGGAGTCTATGGTGGAACCTCGTGTTTAAAAAGAAATATTGTAGCTATATACTTATAATCTATGGCTATGTTCAGACTGCAGGACTTAACGCTCAATTCCGATTTTTTTGTGAAATCCGATGTTTTTGCGAGGTCGTTCACATTTCCAATTAAATGCAACTTGTATGTGACTCCATTGTGAACAGTAAACAGCTCGAAAGTGTCCCGCATGCGCAATGGAGACACGGCGACGTCAACCGCAGCGAGCGTGCTCTGTGTTTACGGACGTTGTCCAAATATGGACGCGAGCATTGAATACCTGGAGATTTTAAAGTTCCTCTCGTACCGGAGCCAGAACATGAACAACTTACTTGTTTTAAGGAGGAGATTGAGAAGGAGAAGGACGAGGTTTTTGGTCGTGGTGTTTTGTGGGACAGCAGCAGCGACGTCCGTTGAAAGGAACGTGTGGATGTGGAGACGGAGCCAAGAGTGGTGAGTGGTGATGTGCTTCACTTCAGTGACATGGAGTTCATTAACAATTTTCTCCTGCTTCAGCGCAGAATAGTGACGTTTGTGGCTTGTTGATAACGTGTAGGTCGAATGAATGCACTTTGGCCGTTCACACTGAAGTCACATGTCAAAAGATCAGATATGTATCAGTTTCAGGAGCACATATCCAAGTGTCCTGGGTCACATTTGAAAAAATCAGATCTGTGTCATTCAGACTGTCATTAAAAGATCAGATACAGGTCACATAGAAGCCAAAAAATTGGATTTGGGTCACTTCAGGCTGCAGCCTGAACGCAACCTATGACACTTGTAGATCATTCTGTTATAATTTGGACATTTTAAAGCACAATATTCATCTGAAACTACAAAACAAAAGAAACAAGTGCGCTGATTTCGTGTTAGAAAATTGCGGTGCACAATGGGAGCTGATGTCGCCGTAAACAACATCACAATAGAGCGTCATGTAGCTGTTGGCCCCTCCGATGGATGGTAAATGGTCATACTTTTATACACTGCTTTTCCACCTTCAAGGCTATCAAAGCTTTTTACATCAAGGAACCACTCACCCATTCACACACACACATTCATACACCAGAGTACACAGACACTGAGGGAGAGGTGGGTTAAGTGTCTTGCCCAAGGACGACAGCATTCATCTGTGGGAGCTAGAATCACATCAGCCCAACCTGTGCATCAGTGGATGCACAGGTGTTTTATGATGTTTTATGTCAAGAGCGGAATGTCAAGAGTATGTCAAGAGTAAACCTTTGGATCAGCTCTACCAACTGAGCTACTGTCACCCATATGGATAGCTACACACGCAGATTTTTTTTTTATTTAAAAAAAAAAAGTAAACCAAAATGACTACATGGGCAATAAAAATGGGCCTATTCACGAGAAACAAAATATTCATTACCTTTTTTTTTATACACTATTTTATTTTTATTTATTAATACTTATTTATATGTTTTTATTATTATTTAGCACTCAAGTCAAGAAGTAAATGTTAAACTAAATAATAAATATAAATATATATCAAACAAAAAGCTTACTCTAACATTTTAAGTCTTGTTGATGTCAAGTTTTACTAAACCCAAATGAGTATGACATGAGTATGAGTATGAGTTGTTGAGATGTTTATTGATTCTTTAATTTGGATTTAATTTGGTGGGATTATAACTGTCCATCCATCCATCCATTTTCTTCCGCTTATCCAGGGCCCAGGTCACAGGGGCAGCAGTCTAAGCAGGGACTCCCAGACTTCCATGACCCCGGACACTTCCTCCAGCTCCTCTGGGGGGACCATGAGACGTTCCCAGGCCAGTCCAGAGACATAGTCCCTCCAGCGTGTCCTGGGTCTTCCCTGGGGCCTTCTCTCAGAACACCTCCCGAGGGAGGCATCCAGGAGGCAACCGGAACAGATCCCCGAGCCACCTCAACTGACTCCTCTCAACGTGAAGGAGTAGCTGCTCTACTCCGAGCTCCTCCCATGTGACTGAGCTCCTCACCCTATCTCTAAGGGAGCACACAGACACCCTGCAGAGGGAATTAATTTCGACCGCTTGTATCCACGATCTTGTCCTCTCGGTCATTACCCAAAGCTCATGACTATAGATGAGGGATTACTGTTGTAAATATAAATTATAGTTTTACAAAAATCAAGAAGCAATTTGTGAAGAAAAGTTGAAAAATATGTTGAAAAAAAGTTCAGTGTATTTTACACATAAGAAACACATTTTTTCTGATACTTTAAATAGGATTTTAACAAAATAAAAGCATTTTCTTATATTTGTATTTGTCAGATTATCATTTCCGTGCAGGTTAGAGGAGTTGCTTGGTTAGTTATAGAATTCCCTAGTGTGATGTCAGGACTTTCAACCAGGAAGTCAAATGTTTAAACCTACAAAATGCCCAAATTGTGAAAACAAATCTTAAATTTTACAAACTTAATTGTGTTTTAGTAAATTGAGTAGTCTAACCTGATGTACACACTTTAAGATCTGCTTTACTCTCACTTGCCTACAATAGCTTACAACGTTACCCTCATTTACTGTCACTTCCTGCACCTCTGCTTTCTCTTCTCCTGCATCATCTACTCACTATAAACAGCTCAAAGTTTACTACAAAAACATTCAACTGTCCCCACTACAAGGACGCTCCCTCTTCTACTCCCCTCCTACGTTCTACCCCTCCAGCTTCTTGGATTTGCTTTCTATCCTGAGTTAGTTTTAGTCTGTTTGTAATGACGAACATTATAACATAAAGTGTATTTTCATGTTTTTCTAATTCTGAACTTGGTTTGATGGGATAGTACCTGTGGTTAATACTGTATTTATCATAGTTTTACATCAGGTACGTGGCAATTTAGGGGAAAAAACAGCTCAGAATAAAAGTACAAAAATACAGGAAGTAGCACTGAGACTAGGAAGCCAAGGAAGCCACAAGGAAGCCTTTTTTCTGACACTTTCGCAAGAACAGAGGTGTCGTTTAATAAGCAAAATTGACTTTTCAGAGCTTTTAACCATGCTATACAGTCGTTCTCGTTTACCCTTTCACTGCAGTTGTATTTTTTAGTGATTTGTGTACATTTGAACAAGAAAATCTCCAATTTTATTTTCTTAATCAGTGATATGTGTTTATGATTAGGGCTGGGCCACGATACGATACATACCTTGATACAAAGGCAACGATACGATACATACCTCCATACATAGGCCACGATACGATACGATGAATACCTCGATACATAGGCCACGATACGATACATACCGCGATACATAGGCCATGATAAGATACATACCTGGATACATAGGTCACAATACGATACATACCTCGATACATAGAACACGATAAGATACATACCTCGATACATAGACCACGATAAGATACATACCTCGATACATAGACCACGATAAGATACATAGATACATAGATACATACAGACACAGATACATATACATACTTTGATACATAGGTCATGATACAATACATATCTCAATATAGTGTACTTTCGATTTGAATACAATATATTTCAAGTCGATTCAATATGGTTCAATAAAAAAATAAAGGCTAAATCATGTCCGTGATACTAAAAGTCTTTGTTAAACCACTTCTTGTGCAAAGTTCATATGAAACACAAATACTGAACTCATTAAAACCATGAAAATGTCAAATGTGTTGCATAAACATGTTTCCATCCTCTGAACAAGCAACAAAACTCTAGCTGTAACAAAATAATTTAGTCAAATATACCAAATAATACTGTTGGTTGTCCAATCCATTGTATTTCTGTAAGACATTTCATAAACAAACAGTTACATACTAATAACAACAATATACTATAATGATAAAATAAATGCTCAGATTT
Organism: Boleophthalmus pectinirostris; assembly: GCF_026225935.1. NCBI lineage: Eukaryota > Metazoa > Chordata > Actinopteri > Gobiiformes > Gobiidae > Boleophthalmus > Boleophthalmus pectinirostris. The sequence continues at coordinate 4,353,776 of NW_026570994.1, read as the reverse complement.
AATCATACTAGTCTTAAAACAATAAAACCAGTAGAATTAATAAAATAACCATATAGCAATAAATAAATAAAACCAATAAAATACATTCAAAATAAATAAAAGACACAGAGGACCACACGACTCACATGGTGTTAAAAGCCAGAGAATAAAAATGGGTTTAAGACGAGACTTTAAAAAAAAAAATCTTTCTATTGGACCGTAATAATTCACACTAAGATCTTGTCAAGACAATTTACATTTCTACAGCTCTTAAATAAATACTCATATATAAATATACCATGACTTTTTAAGTACAATTTGGCTTAAAATTCATATAAATTGCAAAAATCTAAGCTATATTTGGGACTTTGGTTTAAAGACTTCAAATGATTTCAAGCTGAAAGCAGACGACTTGGGCTTGACTTGGACAAAGTCTCGAGACTTACCTGAGACTTGCAAAACAACAACTTGGTCCCACCTCTGCCTGTCACAGAGAAGGTCCTGTCCCTCCTGGTTTTAAGTCTCGTCTTAGGCCCCAAGAGCTGGAGCTGACCCTTGGACCTCAAAGTGTGCATGGGGGTGTAAATTTGGATGAGGTCTGAGATGTACTGTGGGGCCAGAACATTCAAAGCTATAAAAACAAACAGTAAATCTTTTTTAATCAATTCTAAAATGAACAGGAAGCCAGTCCAAAGATGTAAGAATTGGGGTGATGTGCTCTCTTCTTTTGGTTCCTGTTAAAAGTTGTGCCGCAGAGATTTGGACCCACTGTAGTCGATAAAGTGTGTGACAGTTGTTGCGGCGTGTTGAAATAAAAGCGTGCACAACTTGTTCAAAAAGTTTAAAGATAATAAAGGTTTGACTTTGCATAAAAGCCACAAATGATGAAAACTGATCCACCATTGATCTGCTTGTCAAATATAAATTCCTGTCTAAGGTGACTCCAAGGTCGGTGACTGTGGTGAACATCATTTTTGAAGGGTCCCACATCAATAAGGGTACTGCCGGATCCAAACAGTATCATCTCTGTCTTTGCTTCGTTCAGATATATATCGAAACAGCATCTCATGATATCGATTCATTAAATGATAAGATGTAGATATTTCAATATTTTTGCTCACCCCTATTTATGATATTATATGTATTTTGCTAGTGTGATGTGCAGTTATCCCATAGACTGTATTATAAATGGGCAGGGCTTACCTCCTACCATTCCAAATAGGAAGTGAGCATGGATGTGTTTCCGGTTCCATTGACTCCAGCTTCAGTTCACTTTCTATTGAAACTTATTTTGACTTCAAGAGCTGCTTATACAATATTTCTGTACTGGGACATGACACATTTTGCTCAAATACATAGACTGTAATATGTAAATGGACATAGCTAACCTCACAAGCTGTCTGGTTCAAAATAGGAAGTGTGCATGGCCGCGTTTCCAGTTCATGACTCTGGCTCCAATTCACTTTCTATAGAATAAATCATCACCACTCTCCCTGTAACTGCTGCAATGAGACTCAGCATTTTGGTCTTACAATGTTCGTATTAACCTGCTCTAAATGATTCCGGTGTTTTTATTTCGTTATTTTGTCCATAAATCAAGATATGAACATTAATAAGACAAAAAAGACGCCTTCGTTTCCCGAGGTAGTGGCGCTGAATGCTGTGGATAACGTCACACTTCTTTATAAAGTCTATGAGTTATCCATCGAAGGTGCCGAAAGCTACATGGCTCTTTGTTTTGATGGCGTTTACGGTGATGTCAGCTCCCGTTGAGCACCGGAGTTTTCTAACGCAGACATCATCAGACTTGTTTCTTTTATTACGTTTAGTTTTAGGTGAATGTTACGATTTAAAATATCCAAATTATAACATAATCATCCACAATATGTCTTTTTAAACTATTTTTTTGTGAAATGATTAGTCTAACCTGTCATATGCGCTTAAAAGTCATGAATACCCTTTGATATATGAAGTTTAACTGAGCAATTTCTCCAATTCTGAGCATTGGGATCACAAAGTCACTGGGAATTTACGCAGACTTTTATTGAGTGAGCTCCAGGGCTGCGCAGTGTCTTCAAGGGCACTGGTTTATTCCGAAAGTACTCATCATTCATTAAGACTGTCTTGGTTAATCTTTACAGGTTTACGCAGGAGGATCATTCAAGTGTCGTTTTAAATAAAGCACTTAAGATTTACAGATTAACAAAACTATGAATAGAAAGAATTTGGGTATAGTTTTTATAGCTTTTTTTTATTAGCTGAGCAATGTTAAAATATTGTTTCTGCATCCAAAACATATCTGGAGTTGTATTTTGTTTCATTCACACGTGGTTCCAAAGCTAAAAAGCGCTATTTATTCTTGTGATGTGTGATGTGTGTGAATGGTAATACAGGAAGTGTTCAGTCATGCAATGTTAAAAGTTCATTTACTTTAACAGACTCTTTGGATATGTTTACACTGCAGCCTGAAGTGACCCAAATCTGATTTTTTGGCCCCTATGTGACCTGTATTTGATCTTTTAATGACAGTCTGACCGACACAGATCCGATTTTTTCAAATGCGACCCAGGCCACTTGGATATGTGCTCCTAAAAACGATACATATCTGATCTTTTGACACGCGACTTCAGTCTGATCGGTCAGGTCACATTCATCCGACCTATGTTACGTCATAACAACATGGTAACAAGCACCAGTTGTGAGCCAATACAACCCAAAGCCAACACGTTTGCTTACTTAAATAGGCCAGTGAAGACGTGTTTCCTGCCCCAAGTGTAGTAGAAGAAGGAAGCGCTCACAAATGTACACAAATGTTCTTCTTGTCAGATGAAAATTGTGTCTGAACTCCATGCCAATGAAGCAGTGAAGCACATCGCAATCCCACCACTCTTTTGTTTCTTTCTACGGACATTGGTGCTACTGCCCCACAAAACGCCACGGCCAAAAACCTCATCTTTCTTCCTTCTCAATCTCCTGGTTAAAACAAATCCTCTGTACATGTTCTGGCTCCAGTATGACAGCAACTTTAAAATCTCCAGCTGCTCGGTGCTCGTGTCCATGGGTTTTTCTAGGCAATGTTTAGGCTACTTCTATAAACGGGACACTTCTGGGGAGTTTAAAGTTTACATTGAAGTCACATTTAATTGGAAATCTGAACAACCTTGCAAAAAAATTGGATTTCACAAAAAAAAACAAAAAAAAAAACCCCTGAGCATTAAACCCTGCAGTCTTAACAAAGCCTTACTTTCATTTCACTTCATAAGTTACTAGAATATATAAACTTTGAAGCTAGATACTAATATTTTTTTTTAACTCATTTGAACTTTTTCCTTTGAAAGAGGGAATATGATGTGATGCAATTTTTTATTTTTATTTTTAGCTTTCTACCAAGTTATAACGTTGTTCCTTCATCAAAAACATGCCTGAAGAGGTTTTGGATATCATTCATGCATGTTTGAGTAATCTAGCGGTCTCTCCTAGACCCTATTCGAACCCTCTTAATGGTCAGCTGTAAGATTCTACAATGCTCCGCCCACAAGCCTACATCACCCATGCTCGCACACGACAATTCTCTATAAATATACAAAAACATGATACGCTACAACTTCACAAACCTGGCGCGATGTGCAGTAGTTGATGTTAACGCATGTTTTTCGGCGAACATAGCATTTTCTAAACAATCAAAGGCAACACGGTGATCTAAATATGTTATGTGTTAGCAGTTAATACCCCGTAGAAGTAAAATACGCACATAAAAGTTGAATTACTTTATTAAAATGTCCAGAAATAGTCCAATAAAATCATAACACAATATTCATAGTAGAGGACCTTGAATCTCATTAAGGCTACTCCCTCTGCAATCAGTTTATTGCGTATTTGTTTTATCAGTGAAAGTAGTTAGATAGTATAACTCAGGGTGCGTTCACGTTTGCACAATCACAATATCAAAACTGGAACTCAACCAAGACTAGAACTGGACCAAACCAAGTCTAGATTTAGACCAAAAAGGAGACAGTATTAAAGAAGACATATTGAGTCTGAACAATATGGGGTGTCCAAAAATATCAAAATATTGATGTATCGTATTGTTTAATGTGATGATACTGTACTGATATATCACCATGAGTATTTTTTGGTGTATTTTACTAAAATATTTTGTTACAGAGCTACAGTTTTGTTTCTTGTTTAGAGGAAGGAAACTCATTTATGCGACACATTTGACATTTTCACTGTTTTGATGATTAAAATGTTTGTGTTTCATATGAACTTTGCACAAGAAGTGGTTTAACAAAGACTTTTACTATCACATCCATGATTTTGCCATTATTTTGCGAATCGATTTGAAATATATCGTACTGAATCGAAAGTTGAGTGTATCGAGATATGTATCGTAGCGTGACCTATGTATCAAGGTGTGTATCGTATCGCCAACTTCTTAATGATACCCAGGCCTAGTAATTATGTTATATTTGGACATTTTCAATCGCAATATTCCTCTAAAACGACTTAATAAAAGAAACAAGAGCCTCAAAGTTGCGAGCTGGATTTGTCGCTAAAAATGGATTTGCGACGTTGCCAAATTCTACGTACACCGCTGATAAAAAAAGGTTAAAGAATTACTCTATAATGTTGTTTCCTCATCATAAACATACTTGGAGTTGTGTTTTGTTTCATTCACGCATGTTTAAACTAAAAACACAGCTGAGTCCTTCTCTCAAACAGAAAACAGCCTGTTCCACCTTGTGACGTCATGCTCCACTGTGTTCTTTTAAACTCCATACACCTTTACTCCAATTTTAGTGATTTCAGCCCTGCCTCTCTGGTGAATTAAAGGTAAAAGGAACTGTTAACTTGAAAACTACAGCTTCATGACATCACAAGGTGGAACAGACTTAATTGTTCTGAATTAAATAGTTCAGAATGAAAATCTTCTCCTTCGAGTTTACATGGAAATAATAATTCTGATTTGAGGTTTACATGGAAAACTTGTTAAATCGTCTTTATTTAATTGTGCTCAGCGTCTGGGGCTGGGGAAGGTTCTGATTAGACAGAGACACAAATGTATTTACGTCGACCAGAAGAAAACACACACTTCAGCTGCTACCAGCTTTTCTGTCATCTCGATTTGTCGTTGTGCCACGGACACAAACACCATCCAGATCCAAACTTCCAAACTTTTTCCGCACTTGTTAGGATGATAATTGCACAGCAACTGGAGAACTGTCTCATCATGCTTTACGTCTGTCAGCTGAGGAGGAGAAGGGAAGAGTGTCGGAGAAGGAGGAAGAAACCTCTACCTCAGCCCACTCCCACATCCCGCTCACAAATCTAAAGAGATGTGGATGAAAGTCCGAAGACAGGACTGGTGGAGCCGGATTGTCTGGATCGCATCAGAAGGGCGACACAACGAGCATGTGCTGAATGACCACAATTATTTTTAAGAAGAATAAACGTTTATGGTGCCACCTAGTGCCTCTGCTCAATTTCATTTCTCTCCAGTGACTAGGTCAAGAATCAGAATACACTAGAGGGTTTGCAAAAACCCTGGAAGTGCAAGTCCAGACACCAGCCAAACAGCAAAGAACCATATATTCTATGTTGGCAACGATTCCTGAGATCAAGGATTAAAAGCCGGAACAAAGAGAATGTTTGGTGAATTTTATCAAGGGGAAAGACGTTATTGTCCTTCTTCCTACCGGATTTGGGAAAAGTTTAATATACCAGTTAGTCAAATAGCAGCGATTGGTTAAATAAAAGCAGTACCTGTCAAGCGAGCGAATCCTAATGGTTAGGTTAGGTTTGGCTGATGAATCAGGCCAAACGTTTATCTGATCGAGAAATAAATTAATTCATCTTTAAAATTGGAATAAATCACCCACTTACTTCAGAATCATGTTTAATTCTGAGTAATCATTTTGATTAGGAAGTAAGTCTTTAAATGGTCCTTCTAAACTGGAATTAATTTTTATTCAGAATATTTGGAATTAAAGCTCTCGGGTAAATGTGGCAAATGAAACAAAACACAACATTATAACATAACTTAAAAGGCCACAAGAATCCATTTTGTGTAATATATTGGAGAACGAAATAAGTACGTCACAGTGAAGGTGAAAATGGTGTAGATCGGTGCGTTGACATCTTGAAAACTGAAGAATAAAGATCACTCAAACATGCACGCCTACTACTTCACTCTAAATCCAACTTTACTTGAATAAATGTTGAGGAGAAACGACTATAACATGTTTAAAATGTCTAAAAAGTCGATAATGCATAATGGGTCCGCTTTAAACTTCAAAAATGTACTTCCAGGACACAGTGACCTTAGAAAGTATTTGTGAAAGTACTCCTTACATTCCTCTTGTTATGACTACAGACTCGAGCGCTGCCTATGGGGTTAAAACTCATTTCTTTTAACGTAGTTCTATTGTGGCTGGAGTTGAAGACCGCCCGGTATCAGTCACCCAGAGCGGACTTTCACCTCGGGACCGGCCCTTATCACTATCACTGACGGAGCGGCTATCTCGGCCAATAGAGCTTCATCTTTTGTTTGTATTGTATACTTCTAAACGCTGAGAAAGACAGTGGGCTCGGCTAATGTTAAGCTAGGTTTGAAGGACATTTGGGTTTACCAGCTACACTACTGGGAGTTAAAATGGCTGGAATTCGGCTGGAATTTTGGTTGGTTTCTTAGCATATGTTTTTATTACAAGCAAAATTATCTGCTACTGGATTGAAAGAAAGTCATATATTAAACTTATATTAAAGATGCACTGTGTAACTTTTCATTTGGAGAGTTTGTCACCTGCTCGTCTCCATAATCCGTGTGTCATATGTTCATTCGTTTTTCAAAATAAAACCAAAAATAGGAAAATGAAAAAACAACAGTTTTCTTCATTATTTGTCTCCAAAACCAAAATGAAAAAAAAACAAAAAAAAAACAGATAATGATTTGTTTTTTCAGTTTTTTATTTTGTGTTTAAATGAATAATGGAAAAAACAGATAACAGCCGTTTCCCCTTTCCGTGTCTTAAACTGTGATACTGGACTTTTGCAGCACATACGGACTGAACCAGGACTGAACCAGGACTAAAACGAGACTAAACCAGGACTAAACCATTTTCAGTTCTGGTCTGGTCCCAGTCTCAGTCTTGGTCTGGTCCTGGTCTTGGTCGCGATCTCAGTCCCGATCTCGGTCCCAGTCTTGGTCCCGATCTCGGTCCCGGTCTTGGTCCCGGTCTCGGTCCCGGTCGGGTTCCGGTCTCAGTCCTGGTCCTCTTCCTGGTCTCAGTCCTGGTCTGGTTCCGGTGTGGTCCTGGACCTGGTTTAGTCCTGGTTCAGTCCTGGTTCAGTCCGTAGGCGGTGCAAAACTCCGGCATCACAGTTTAAGTCACGGAAACAGGAAACGGACGTTATCAGTTTTTTTTTTCCATTTTTCATTTCAACACAAAATTAAAAACTGAAAAAACTAATTGTTTTCCATTTTTTTTCAGTTTGGTTTTGGAGACAAAAAATGAAGAAAACAGTAGTTTTTTCGTTTACTTATTTTTGGTTTTATAGTGAAAAACGAATGAACGGATACACAGATTCTCCATGGAGATGTTCCTCAAAAATTCCAAAGTATTGCCTTAAGATTAACAAACACATTAATTCCATTCCATCATTAATTCCTGTTATTCTTTTCACAGATGTAATGCAATACTGTGGAACATTCGTTTCAAAGCAATAACATCTCCATGGAAACCAGTTGGTATCTGTCACCAGAAAGGTTACATAGTGCACCTTTAATCAACATAATAGCCAAATAATCTTCATAGATGTAATGCAACTCTGTAGAACTTTCCAAACAAAGCAATCATCACCATGGAAACAAGAAGATGGCTAACTCTCTGACCAAAAAAGTTACATTATGCATCTTTAATTGAAGTAATAGCCCAATAATCTTCATAGCTGTCATGTGATACTGTGGAACATTCCATTCAAAGCAATAACATCTCCATGGAAACCAGTTGGTATCTGTCACCAGAAAGATTACATAGTGCATCTTTAATCATTGTAATAGCTCAGTAATCTTCATAGCTTTAATGCAATACTGTGGAACTTTACAAGCCAAGCTATCACCATGGAAACATGTAGACAGCTGGCTCTTCATCAGAAAGGTTACATAGTGTACCTTTAATCAACGTAATAACCCAACGACCTTCGTAGAAATAATGCAATACTGTGGAACTTTCCAAACAAAGCAGTCATTGCCATGGAAACAAGAAAATGGCTAACACTCTGACCAGAAAAGTTACATTATGCACCTTTAATTGAAGTAATAGCCCAACAATCTTCATAAATATAATGCAATATTGTGGAAGTTTCCAAACAAAGCACTCATCGCCATGGAAACAAGAAGCTGAAAAAGTTACATTATGCAACTTTAGTCATTGTAACACACCAATAATTTGACTAGACTTCAGATCATTTTGCTTTAGATAAGAAATTACATTATAACTTACTTGATCTTAGAACGATTTAGACGTCAACAAATCTCTACAGACTTTTCTATTTTATTTTGATTTGTACATTTACATTTATACAATTAAATCTTATTTGACATGTGTCTCTTGCACTTTTTTACCATTTATATTTTTACTCTTTGTTATTATATTATATTGAGATGTTTGAGCCACTGTGTCAATTATTTCCCTTGTGGATCAGTAAAGTTTGTCTAAGTCTAAGTTTTCTAATTCCAAACTAGTCAAAACGACTCAAATTAACTTAAAATATTCACATTTCTTTGCCAACTTTCCATATTTTTGCAGTTGCAGTCACTTCAAGCGTCACACTGAAAACTTGAGAACAAAACCAGGAAGTTGAAAAAAAAAAAAAAAAAAAAAAAAAAGACTCATCATCCCTCCCCTTTCTGTCACTTCCTCCTCCTCTTTCCCTCCCCTCACTTTGGACCCCGGGGCCCCAAAAACCTGCCTTACCTGTCTGTCAGTTTCACCTTCTAACCATACGAGGTCAGTTTATTCACAAATGACTGGTGGTTGGATTTTTTATTTAATTTTTTTTTTTTTAGATTAAACCAAACATAACAGAAAAGAGGCTTTTTTTTTTTTTTCTTTTTTTTTTTTGAATTATTCAAATTGATTCCTTTAAATTAGAGCTTTGAAATTGCAACTTTTATTTATACAGTATGTGAATACACTTTTAGTCACTGTTGTGCTTTTTTGCATTTACTATTATTATTATTTTGTAAACTGTATTCTTTTAAGGTGCTGTTTCGGATTGTATCTGAAAATCTGAAAATCAGGAAAAAAAAAAAAAAATAAATCCAACCATACTGTATACTTTTTTAAGGTGCTGTTTCGGTTTGTATCTGAAAATTAAAAAAAAATAAATAAAAATAAATAAAAATAATAATAATAATAATAAAAATCTGTATCTCATAATAATATTTAATAATGTATCTGAAAATCTGAAAAAAAAAAATAAAAAATTATAAATTCCAACCATACTTTATTATAAGGTGCCATTTTGGTTTGTATTTGAAAATCAGAAAAAAATAAAATAAAATCAAACCATACTGTGTACTTTTATAAGGTGCCGTTTTTACTTGTATCTGAAAACCTGCAATTAAAGTAATTAAAATAATAATAAAATAACATTCTGTACTTTTTCATAAGTGTTGTTTTGGCTTGTATCTGAAAACCTGCAATTAAAATAATAATAATAATGATAATAATAATAAAATAACATTCTGTACTTTTGCATAAGGTGCTGTTTTGATTTGTATGTGAAAATCTGTAATAAAAAAAAAAAACAACCAACTTCCAACCATCCAGGCTCCCCTCCCCCTCTGCATCAACCCGGAGCTCCTCCCTTGTTTTGGGGGCAGGTACTGGGCAGGAGGGGGTAGGACTTTGGGTAAGTATAAAGGTATGGAAATACAAGGCAAAGTACCATTCTCCGGAGAGGGGAGGGCAGGAAAGAGAGAAACAGAGTGAGAGAGTGAGAGATAGAGTGAGTGAGTGAGAGAGAGAGAGAAAGGAGGAGGAGTAGGAAAAAGTTGCAATTTAAACACAATTGGATAGACTGTTTGGAGACCTTCATTGCAAACATGGGGCTGGGAGTAAGTACAATGACGCTAGTGTGTGAAATATTTCGGCCTAGTTTGATAGTTTCTTTGTTTTTAAACTAAGATTACTTTTGACAGCTTAGATTTACCTCAAAAACTTTAACTGCTACTTTCGAAAGTTGTTCTAAACTGACACTGTTAACTTGTATTGTTCAGATCTACTTTTATAACTACTAAAAATGTAGATCAAAGTCTAAAAACGATTTGTGTAGTTTTCACTTTTTCTTCTAGCTCAAAGGAGGAAGTGTATGCGCGCTTTTTTCTATGTCCACATGTGCTGGAGACGTAGCGTGCGGCTAATTTTGACAACTTTTCCTGTTCACAGAGAGGGAAAGATGAGTACAAACTGGCGGCCACGTCCGACAATGATAAGAGCAAAAAGGCCAAGAAGGCTAAGGAGAAGAAGGACATGGATGACCTCAAGAAAGAAGTGGATCTGGTGAGTACATTTCACAAAAACAACTGGATTTAAGCTAGTGGAGCAGATCAGGCAGGGGACTAGCTTAATGCTTACGTTATAGCCTGTCATTTCCACGCGTTTCTTTTGCTGCCTGTGACTCCAGTGTGATCCATTCACTTTCAGCAGAGGTTTACTACAAAAACACAGGGCTGCTACTACCCCCACTGGGGTGCTAGCTAGCAAGGACATTCTCCCCTCCTTCCTCTCATACTGCTGCTACTATTACTTCTACTTCTACTACTACTGCAACAACTACAACTTCATCTGTCAAAATTGAAAGAACTTCTGGAGATTCTTTTAAAAGGACCGTTTGCAAAGACACCACTGCCACTATTACTACTTTTACTAGCACTACATCTACTACTACCACAACTTTGTCTTGTGTTTTGAAAGTTAAAGAACTTTTTGGAGATTCTTTTAGGAGTACAGTTTGCAAGAACATTCCCTCTTCCTCATACTACTACTGCTATTACTACAACTTCTACTACTACTGCAACTACAAAACCTCACATCTTTCAAAAGTTTAAGAACTTTTGGAGATTCTTTAAAGAGGACAGTTTACAAGGACATTCCCTCCTCCTCATACTACTACTACAGCTACTACTTACTATTACTACTACTTCTACTCCAACTACTGTTACTACTCCAACCACTTTTACTACTACAACAACTTGTGTTTTAAAAGTTAAATTACTTTTTGGAGATTCTTTAAAGAGGACAGTTTACAAGGACATTCCCTCCTCCTCAGACTACTACTACTACTACTACTACTACTACCACCACTACTGCAACTACTTTTACTACAACAACTACTTTTACTACCACCACTAGAACAACGCCTTGTGTTTTAAAAGTTAATAACTTTTTGGAGATTCTTTTAAGAGGACAACTTGCGAAGACATTCCCTCCTCCTGATACTACTACTACTACTACTACTAGTACCACTACTACCACTACTTTTACTACCACCACTAGAGCAGCGTCTTGTGTTTTGAAAGTTAAATAACTTTTTGAAGATTCATTTAAGAGGACAGTTTACAAGGACATTGGCTCCTCATACTACTTCTACTACTACTACTACTACTACTACTACTACTACTGCAACTTGTCATTGTTCAAAACTTAGAGAGTATTTTAAGATTACAATTTGTCCTACTCAAAAAACCTGGTTAAAAAGTGGTTAAAAAGAGATTTAACCCTAAGTCTGAGTTGAGTTAATCTGGATCATGTGTTCAACAGTTGCTTTCGCCGGTGGGGGTTGTCAGTCTCACAGGATGCCGGTTAAACGCTCACACATTTTCTTGTAAATCATTCCGCTGGGCGAGATGCGTTTCTTCATACTTAATGACAGTGGAGCACGGGCCACGCTAAGTTAGCATTAGTGACGATATGGTCAGACAAGAAAACCGCTAATTTGACCCCGACGGATAGTCACGTGTTTTGGTTGCAGGTTTAACTATAATCAGAGTCTGAACTGGCAAAGCTCGAAGCCTCATTTGGCAATACGAGTCTTTTTACTCAACAAATGTGTGTGTTTATGGAGTCTGATTCTGTCTTAAACATGCTATAGTTTGGACCTCTACAAACATCTTCTGAAAGTGTTCTTGGATCAGTTTAGAAGTTCAGATTTAAGTCTTAGTTGTTGCTGTCACTACAATAAAGTCACGTGTTATTACCGTCTACAGCTATACCTACACATTTGAGTTTTTTCTGGTTTAGTTGAGCAATATATCGCCTAACTGAGAGTACGTGGGTTTACTCAAAAGTCCTGTTGAAATATTTGCGAAGGTTCTTTTCTTTGTGAGGAGGAAGTTCGCCGCGCAGTCTGTCAAAGTTGGTTATGAACATTGAAAAGAAACAGTGTAGTTTTTTTCCACTGTTGTCAGCGGTTTCTGTACCGGCATTTGTAGCTCTGATTGAGGTCACCTCCCAAGGTCGAATGCCTAAGGATTTAATAAGTTCTGAGCAGCGTTAAGAATGTACTTTTTTCTTTGAATGGATATTACAGTAAAAATATATACACATATTTTTAATCATTTTGGCTTGTTTAGATTTGTTTAGATTCATCACTCTGACTTGTTTTAGTATTTTTTATGATTTCAAGCTAAATTTGTTGTGTTTGGTTTAAAAAAATACTTTACAATTTAACTGAAATTTAATTGAAAATATATTGAAAGCAGTAAAATATTGTAGAATAAGTTCCAAAAAGTAAATCTAAAGTTGTCAACGCTACTCAAGATTTTTACTTTTTCAATTTGAACTTTCAGATCTTTTTACAGTATAGTCAGTAAGTAGAACAACTAAAATGTAATTCAGATTAGTTTTATGTGTATCCTTTTGCTGTGTTTTAAAAAGACAATGAAATCCCGTTCTTTTAGAGGTCAGTGAAGTAGCCATCTCGAGGTCATAGGAGTAGCAGATAGGGCTCCTCACAAGACTGTAATCAACATGCAGTAAAACTAATTACCTCAGTACTGCAGTAAAACAATCACTCGTGTTCGATTTTGAAAATTACACTCACTTAATTACTTGTAATCCAAAAATAAAGCTAATTTCTTGCATGTACACTGCAAAAAATGAGTATCTTGCCTTCGATAAAACTGTAAATTCAGTATCTTGATTTTAATAGATAAGATTAAGTGCATGTCCTTAAGTATTTAACTTGACATTTCTGTTTTATTGCGTTTTTAAGTAAGAAACGGGTTGAATCAACTCAGATAATCGAAGTTCATCAAGTAAATCAGTCTAAATGAGTCAGAACTACTTAAATTCAGATTGGTTTAACATGACTTGCACTCACAAAGTCAATGTCACTTCTTTGCAGTATAGTAGTAACTTTACTTCAATGTCAAGGCAGAGGTCATAGTAGTTGGGGGTTAATAGGTAATAAAGGGCACATGTGAGTGAATATTACCCAGCGTATATTGTAACACCGAGTCAAAGTCCCGTCTTCCGCCTGCGGACGTATTAATGATTAGTGTACGGTAACTTCACAAGCGAGTTTCAAAGTATTATCTCTGACTTTCAAGGTCACTCCAATGACTTCGAGTTACCGGTTTTCAGTGACCTTGTGTGGGACAGAGGTTATACGAGACAGGTGTAGACAGGTGTAGACAGGTGCCATATTTCTATAGAAAGAACAGAAAATCCAACTTTACACTGCAAAAGAATAAGATCTATAAAATAAGTTACTTGAAATTTACTTGAATTTTTTAAGTAGCTTGGATTTGTTGCTTAAAAAAGCTGCACATTCAATCAAGTTTATTATTATTTTACCTTTTTGTAGATGGAATTTTTATGTTGCAAGATTCCATTACTCCAAAATATAACTTAAATATAACTTAAATGTTGTAATCTTTTAACAATGTATGTATCTTAAGTTGATCCAAAGCAAATATTTTGACCAAAGTTCATTATAATAACACAAAATCTTTAGAAAAAACGGTCAGTCTGCTTAAAGTCAACTTAATATTTTAGTTTAGTATTTAGTCATATACTCAAATCCACAGCTGATATGTTAAATTTGAAATATTGTTTGTGTAGATATTACGTTTTGCAGTGTACAACATGATTTATACTTTAATTTCACACTCTATTGACAGGATTCTCTATGCGTTGCACATTGTTCCAAAGAGTTTCATAAAATATTGAAAATCAATTCACAGAGGCAGTGGCAGAAGTTCGAGCGGACGCTATGAAACGGCCACGTTAATGATTATTGCGCCGTTATACAATAGCTCCTGGCCTCAAAGTCCATTTTAAGACAATCCACAATGTTCCCATGGCAACCCCAAGCAGCTGGTGATTCAGTCTAACGCGACAAGATGAGCAACCGAATATAGAGCCAAACGTGACCCCTGTACCAGGCGCTCTCTGCAGGCATCCCAACCAACTGCTGTCTGCTCAAGAGTGACGGGAATGAAACAAGTGGAAGCACATGCCACGTTTGACTGGCATGTCGTCAAACTCAAGCCCGGGGACCAAATTTGGCCCGCGATATAATTATATTTGGCCCGCGAGATCATATCAAATGTGTATTAGAGCTGGTTTGCCAGCTACAGATAGACTATAGAGACATTTCTTTAAAATTTTTTTATTATTTTATATTCTGCTTGTTCTGGATTCAGTGTTTAAGCAAAACTATTATTAAACATTTATTTTAATAAAAGATTTAACATTACAGATCTCGAAAGATGAGAAAACATGCAGATGTTTTTAAATATTTAGTTTGGTCCGCGACTTAGTCCTAGTTTTTAATTTTGGCCCTTTGTGAATTTGAGTTTGAGTTTGAAACCAGACTTATTTCTAGTAAATATTAATTCTTTTTAGATCTTACTTTTTGCAGTTTTATGTTTGGAGTATTTGTTTTTTTTTGCGATTAGATTTGGAATTAGTTTTAAATTGTCATTTCACAGTTAAATGTGTCCCGGAGCTTTAACACGGGAGGAAAAGAAAAAAAAAAGACCCAAATCTGAATTTCTAAAGTAATCCAAGAATCATACGCATTTCAGAACATTTTTGTGGATTTCTAAACTACAGTGTGTACAGCTTTTACACAAAATAAGACCCGATGGAGACACAGAGAGAGCATTTGACACAGAAGAACATTTCAGAACATGTTTGTGGATTTCTAAACTACAGGATTAGAAGGTTTTATACAAAATAAGACCCCGTGGAGACACAGGGAGGGCATCTGAAACAGAAGAACATTTCAGAACATGTTTGCAGAGGTCTTAACTACAGGCTTAGCAGCTTTCGTAGAGTTTGCGAATCGTGAATCATGAAATTGTTTTTAGATTTTAGATTGCAGTTAATCATATGACCTTATTTTCATTTTTTTTTTTGTTCTTCCTACATTGAACACGTAGGTTGTGTAGCATTGTAGCTCATCACGTTACACTGGCATAACTCCTTTGCCTATTCACCCAGGCTCTGTAGGCGTATTCAAAACACTGTGTAGGCCCGTCCAATGTTCATTTGAGCACTTCACATTTCTGCATCCTACATTCAATCCAGGGACATTTCTGTTTGTGGGGGCCCTTGGCGAGATTTGGTTTCAATAGTGAAAATCCTAAAAAAAAAAGTGACAACATCCAGTAATACAATCAACTCAACCTCAGGAGTAAAAAGTCTTTGGAATTTGCAAAAATAAAAACTTGCTAAATTCAATTCAGTAGTTTAGTTAAGTTTAAGTCGTTTGTACATTGGGGTGTAACGATATCCAAGTCTCACGATACAATATCATCACGGTATGAACCTCACTGTACAATATTCAATGCGATATCATGGAGAAGCTTGCAATATGGTGGGGGATTCTCACGATTATGGATGTAACAATATCCAAATCTCTCGGTACGATATTTTCACGATATACATCTCACGGTACAATATTTATTGCGATATTTTGTGAATATGCTACTTTTTCCTTCTTAAAATGCCTTGACAAGACTTAATCCAAAGAACTAAGACTTAAAAGTGTTAGAACTGTTATTTCTTCTTGTAGTCTGCACTGAAATGGAGCAAAGGATCATGGTCTATGTAGTTCCTCTGTCTTTTTTCATCTATTGCTGCACCTTAACTCTTCATTTAGGCAAAGAGACTTGTAATTCGATATATTGTGATGGTCCACGATATTATTACGAGAACTTTGACGAATACGATATCACGATATTTCGGTTAATGTTACATCCGTAGTAGTCCCGATGTTTATTAGCTATATGTACTATAAATCAAAGCATTTAAGCAAAAGATTTTGTAACACGATATATTGTAACACCCCGTGATATTATTGTGAGACTTTTGACGATACGATATCACGATATTTCGGTTATTGTTACATCCCTATTTGTACAATCTGGGCAATAATTTGAAAATACTTTTAAATATTTTGTTTTAGAATTACATCTCAACTGGTCAAACTACTCAAGATTTAGGTTAAAAGTATAATTTTATGTCAAGTTTATATTAAAGATTGTATATTACTATGCTAAAATATTGTTACTGCATCAAAAATGTGTGTGTCCAAAGCTGCAAATGCTCTGTTCGACCTTGTGATGTCATGAAGTGGTAGTTTTCAAGTTACCTTTTTTACTTTTAGTTCAGTAGAGATTGGAAATTTAAAGACTGAAATTATCCAAATGATTCTAGTGAGAGTGTATGGATTTAAAAACACAGTGGAGCACTTCCTGTATTACCAATGACATCACAAGGTGGAACAGTGTGTTTTCAGAAGGACACAGGGTCATCACAAACAACTCCAGGTATGTTTGTGATGAGGAAACGACATAACACAGATGAGAAAATAACATAAATATGGGCCCTTCAACCTCAACTAAAATTAGCCTAACTGGAAAATTCCTAATCATTTCTAAGGTTACACTTTAAGCCTTGAGGGGCCCCTTCTGTGCAGATGGGGCCCTTTGCATATTTCTAATCTATTTATTATCGCAAACGCCACTGAAATTAAATCAATCGGTTCTGGACCACTTGACCAGTATAGGGCGTTTTTATACGGCCCCCGCACCAGATTTGGCACGCTACGTTAGCGGGCTAATGGCTAATTGGTTCAGCCGCTAGAAAAGGGCCACTCCACGAGGGACACACATCGTCAAAACATTGGCGTAGCTGTTGTAAATGGAGATGGATGGGCAGGGACTGTTTGCTCAATGTAAACACCCACGCTATGCTAGGTTGGCTATTGCACTAATGCCACTTGTGCCTTGGTATGGTTAGCCGCCTATCTGCAATCAGTCAACTGGTAATACACTACAAAAACTACACACAACTTCAAACTTTTACCTCAGCATTTTGACTAGTTTTGAATAATTTTTTGCTCTTATTGAACTCAAGATTGTTTTAAAAAGTCAACATTTTCTTATAATACAAACTTGGCAATTAAAATTTTAAAACCAAATATCTTTAAAATTGTAAAAAGCAATTGTTTTGACCAAAGTTCATTTACTTCATTGTAAAACTTTCAACGAAAATCCAACCTTACTCTGCAAAAATAAGATTCATAAAAGAAGTTACTTGAAAGGCACTTGATTTATTTATTTTATTTTTTTTTTTTTTCAGTAGCTTGGACTTGTTGTGTTTAAATTTGCAGATTTTTTTTTTTTTTTAAATCATGTTTATTAATATCTTAGCTTTTATTTAGATAGATTTTTAATAGCTAACATACTCAACTTGAAAACTACAGTTTGTTTTTTGTAAAGATGACTTGGACTAAGAAAGTTTCATCATGATTTGAGTAAATTTCACTTGATGAGTAAAATTATCTACCAGTGGACTTTTTGTACTTAAAATATGAAAATACATCTTTCTTTGCACTTAAAATAAGACAAACAAAATGTAATGTTGCGTAAATTAAAAGTAAAACACACTTATTCCATTGGTAGATAATTTTACAAGTTACTAGTTTGCAAGTTTACAAGTTGAATCTACTCAAATAAAGTAAAATATTCTTAATTTAAGTAATTTTAACTTGCCTAGAGATATAGAAATAAATAAATAAATAAATAATATATATATTATTCATTTATTTATTTTTTCAGTGTACTTTAAATAGCTTACCTTACTTTTAAAATTGAAAAAGCCCTTAGAATGTTCCATATAAAATAATAGAAATAGAAATAGGATGATTTTGTTACTTACTCTTGAATTAAAATGAAATTGTCGTATAATATATTATGGCGGTACAGTGTTTCCCGTAGATTATAATGGCGTGAATAATTTTATTTCATTCAATTCTTTTATTGCTCCCTGTGGAGACTCTTTTTATAAGTTTATGTAATACATTTATTTATTTGGGCTTTCTTTACATTTAGTTTACATTACATGTGTACATGGAAGCATACATAAGCCAAAAGGAGTTGGCTGATGCGTTTTCTTATCAGCACCTCACACTCTCATATGAATGAAGTCTAATTTTGACTATTGGGAGCCATCATAGTCATAGTTTTACTGTCAAAATTCACCAGATATACTCGTCGTATACTAGAATTATATTTAGACTAAACTATTTGGGTTTACTAGAAAATAAATCCACTGAAGTCATAACTACTCAAGATAAACATTTAGATTCAAGTGATTTGCTGCTGCTTTTTGACATGTATTTTTACAGCATACGCCTGGCTGTCGTGTGCTCTTATTTGACATTCAGCAGTCCCTGTCACTGGTTAAAAATAACGCATAGCTCGGAATCACTGACTCATAATGCATTTGTCTTTCGTTTTCTTTCAGGATGATCACAAGTTGACCCTTGATGAGTTACACAGAAAGTATGGAACTGATCTAACCAGGGTAAGTATGCAAGCGAAGTTTACTTAAGCTGTATAAACACTTGTCAAACTGGATTACAGTACGGCACTTCTAAACAAAGTATTATCCAAATTACGGAAAGTTTTGTCAAATTTTACACTGTGTTCCTAACCACAAAAGTTGCCATGTCAAAATAACAATGTGAAAGTCTTTGGTAGAGTAGCTGAAAATTGTAAAAGTTAAGTAGTGGTCCAAGAAATGACTGAATGATGAGTAAGAAAAGTATTCAGGAAAACTACGAGTCAAGTCAGGGCGTAACTTCTGATTTATAATTTCAAGTTAAGTTAAAGTAAGTAAAGGACAAAACATTAATTAATACACAAAATCTGGGAGTTTCAAAGTTTAGACACAAAAATGAGACTGAGAAGATGGAGTTGTGCAGGAAATACAAATGTTCAAATCATATTACTAATATAACTTTTACTCAAGTAAGAGTACTGTTACTTTCAATGAAAATATTTCTCAAGTAGCTGTAAAAGTATGCTGCTAGAAAAGTACTCTGAAAAGTACAATTTCTTTAGTATTCCCCACTTCTGGATTTCGGGGTTGTTGATAAAAAAAGCAAGTTTTATATAACTGCTCTGATTCAGTAATTTCCTACATATTTAAAGGTGCACTGTGTAACTTTTTGGTTGGAAGTCCTGCTTGTTTCTATGGATACGTCATTGCTCTGCCTGGAATGTTCCACAGCTCTACTTTATATTTATTCAATTACAGGTGCGTTTATAGCTCAAAAATACCTAGAAAAACAACATTCTGACTGTGAGCAGAGTCGCCTCTCCACAGATCTGACCTGTAACTTGGTCTGGTTTAGTCTCCATGAAGCTAAAAAGACGTAATGCCATACTGCGAAACATTCTAGACAAAGCAATAACATCTCCATGAAGAAAAACACTTGACAGACCCTCCAAAAAAAAAAAAAGTTGCACATTGGTTTGTAGAGTTCCAGAGCAATTTGTATTCAAGAAAGTTCAGCTGAAAATGGGAATAGTTTTGTTTACAAATTGATCTAGCGCACAGTTATAGAATTTTCAACCAAATCAAGACCTCAAAATCTTTATGGGCAGTGTCTTGAAAATGTTTGGCCATAATTACTCCCCGTAGTTTCCAGTACTCCCCCCATCTCACTCAGTCTCTCCACTTATCCTCCCGTGATCTGATCCTTCTAGTTTACACCAAAACAATGGGCCCATTCATGACCCAACACTGCTCGTATTGACGCACAAACAAGGAGAGAAGGTGCTCTTTTCACTCTTGCTGCTATACGGTACATTCCTGGGGAAAAAAAAGAGAAAGGAAGTACAGTCTTGACCTTGGAACAGTACGAGATGTGCTTTGAGGTTGAGGACGCAAGATGAAAGTCCTTTCTCATGTCTGTAAGAAGAAAGAGTGGACTATATTGTCATTTTTAATTTTAATCTTTATCTTTCACAAACATGACTGAAAATGTAAAGATCCTATATTGCGCAAAGTAGAGTCTTGTGAGCTTCAGGTTATGTTGTAATGTTGTTTCCTCATCACAAACATACCTGGAGTTGTTTTGTTTCATTCACATGTTTGAGTAACTCTTTATTATTAGCCTGTCTATATCTCCAAAACTCACCTTGTCATGTCATGAAGTGGTAGATTTCAAGTTAACAGCTACCTTTTACTTTTAGTTCAGTAGAGATTGGCAATTCCATAGATGAAATTATCCAAATGATTCCAGTTAAGATGTATGGAGTATAAAAACACAGTGGAGCACTTCATTTATCACCACATAACATCACAAGGTGGAGCAGAGTGTTTTCAGTTTGAGAGCAAAACACAACTCCAGATCTGTTTGTAATGAGGAAACAGCATTCTAACATAGATCAGAAAACTGTGTGATTATGGACTCTTTTAAAGATCTTAAATTTTGTGAACTACTACAAACTTTTTATCCAAAATCGCTAAAAACAAAAGCATAACATTTCTTACTGAATACATGCGCGTTTTGATTTGATAGACCAAACCAACACTTAAAGGTGCACAACTTTTTGGTTGGGGTTGCATCACCTTCTTGTTTCTGTGGCATTGCACTGTCTAGAATGCTCCACAGTATGACGTTAAACAGCTGTACCTTTATGTTTATTCAATTACAGGTGGTTTTATAGCTGAAAAATGTAGAAAAACAAACATTCTGACTGTGAGCAGGGTAGCCTCTCCATAAATCTGACCTGTAACTTGGTCTGGTTTGGTCTCCATGCAGATAGAGAGGTTTAATACCATGTTGGCCACGTTTACATGATGATTTTAATTGCTCTGAATTAAAATATTCTTCAAATTTACATGGAAGTAATAATTCCGAATTGAGGTTTAAATCGCCTTTATTTAATTCCTCTCAACATCTGGGGGTCAGGAAGGGTTCTGATTCGACAGTGGATGAAAGTTCGAAGCGAGGACTGGTGGAGCCGAATTGTTCGGATCGCGCCAGAAGGGAGACCGAACGAGCATGCACTGAACGACCGGAATTATTTTTAAAAAGAATAAACGTTTACATGATCCTGGAATAAATTAATTCAGCTTTAAAATTGGATTAAACCACCCACTTACTTATTATTCGGAATTAAGTTCAGTTATTCGAAATTAAGTTTAATTCCGAATAATCAGTTTCATTAGGAGTGTTTACATGGTCTTTTTAAACAGAACTGATTTTTATTCAGAATTAAATTATTATTATTCTGATTTAAAACTGTGAAACACTCCAGACAAAGCGATAACATCTCCATGAAGAAAATCATTTGACGGACACCAGAGACGTTACACAATGCACCTTTTTAGTACGGATGAGTAAAGAGCAGAGACCGGCTCTACTTGTTTCTTTATGGGGTTCCCTTTAGTTTACACTGGCCCCTGGACATGTGCTGCTGCGGCGTGTGTTAGCATAGCTTTCCTTTCATAGGCTTAGCAGCATTACAAGAGAAGGCGTGGCTCTCACTGCGCTGTTTGTTTTGGCTCTCCGCAGGGGCTGTCCGGGTCCAGGGCCAAGGAGATCCTCGCCAGGGACGGGCCCAACGCACTGACCCCTCCCCCCACCACCCCCGAGTGGGTCAAGTTCTGTAAACAGGTAAGTTAAAGGGGCCGCATTACGCACAAGTGACTAACAGGAGCACGTTGCCGGTGTTATCACGCCGTAACCTCCTCAAAAACAAACACTGCCAGTCTAATGTTTGAACACACCATTTACTTTACTTTTTCTTATTTATTTCCATGGTTATTTACATTATAGACCAGGGTAGCCGCAGGGTCTTAAAAGTCTTTAAAAGGTCTTAAATTTCATGTTCCTAAATTAAGGCCTTTAAAAAATCTTAAATTATGTTGTCCAAGTCTTATTTTTTTCACAAAGGTCTTAAATTTCATTAGCCAATTTTTTTTGTAAACTTAACCGGGCTGCAGTGTAATGTTAAAGGGCTCATCTCATGCAAAATCAACTTTTCAGAGCTTCTACCTTCTAAGAGTGATGTGTGGGCCTTGTATATGTCACCGAAGTGTTTTTTAGATTAATTCAGTGTTTTTTTTTAACAAATTGCAGTGTATTTCTGCCACCCTCCCACGTGACAATGAACTAAAGCTGCTACAACGATGACACACCTGACACGGCAGAAAGTGCTTCACATCCGCCCCTGTCCCCCGCCTCCACCACCTCCGCCCCACCTCAACATAAGCTAATAGTTCTACACTGCAGTGAACACGATATAATAAGTTTATCTTCTAGTGTTTATTAATACTTTACCAATCAGTAATGTTCAGCTGATGTTGACACGGTGGGGGGGGGATGAGCAATAGTTGACCTTTCATAGTTCCTGTTCTGTGACTGCCTCCAAGAAATCTGTAAGATTTCATAAGTATTGTGTAATGGATGTTCCAAAACCCAAATTGTGCTTGAGTATGTGCAGAAGATACAATGTGAAAAGAGATATTTTGCATGAGATAGGCCCTTTTAAGTGGAGGGAAAAAAAAAAGAAAACAATGTGAAATCAAGTAACGTGAATGAACTTCTAATTTGGAGTATGCGTGAACAATCCTTTGTTTTCTGGTGCCTGCGGCAATGAGTAAACAATCAGTAGAGTGGAGGAAGACTTCGGATGGATCATGGGGAAGTGCAGGTTTAATCCACAGTGGCTCTTAGATTCTAGATATAGTATTTGATTGGTCATTATTAGAATTGGATCTGTTTTTTTTCGCCCACATAATGGGTGCGATGTTGGTCTTAATTTTCATGTAAGTGGTCTTTAAAAAGGTCTTAGTCTTAAATTTGGGGTACTCAAACCTGGGGGTACCCTGTAGATTCTCACTGATAGTATCGCAACTATGACTTACACATATGGAAGCCTGTCAACAAAAATAAGCTCAAAATGACTCAACTTGTTTTTTTTAGAGGATTTCATTTTTAAAACCACGCTTTGCTTTGATGACTGCTCTACGTATAATATATAGGAAGTATTAATTGTAAAAGAAACGACAAAGAAACATTGAATTAGACGGTGTGTCCAAATTTTTGACTGTGCCTGAAGTTGTTTTCATTCACTCATGTTTGAGAAATCCCAGATAATAAGACTGTCTTCATCCCCAAAGCCCAAAATGATGTATTTCAGTGGTAGTTTGAAGGTTAACCACTAGTTGTCTCCTAGATTGAACTGCTAATTACTACAATACACCAGAATAACCATACAGAATTATAGTTTTCCAAAAGATATTTTCATTTTACCTTGTTGTTTAGTTGAGATGACCAGAGAAAGTCTGCAGTATCTTCAGGTGCACTGAGAAGCACAAATGTTTCAGTGAGGCAAAAATAATAGTTGTAGCTTCAAAGTTTGGCAATTCTATACGCACAACCAGTCCCACGTCACACAGAGCATGCTGTTTAGCTGTTTTAGAGGGAAAATGATCCCTCAGAGCCAAAAAGCTCTGTCTTAGTGACGTTGTTGTTCGTGTTAGACATGCCGAAGAGTTTGTGTGGTTGGGTGTACAAACAATAACAAGAAACCTTGGCTGAAATTCATTCCCCGCCATCTCCACAAAAATAACTAGCTGTAGCATAATAGCTAGTTAGCTGCACCTTACTCCAGGAGCAGGTTAGTTTTTGCTAGCAAATAAATATTGGCCTACTTATTAAAATCTTGATTTAATTTTAATATTGTCTCTTGAAGACTATTGAACAAACAACTACACCAAAAATGAATTGGAGGAAAGAAAACAGAAATGATGCTAGCTCTAAGTTAACTAGCTAACGTGCTTTAAATCTGAGCGTGTGAGTCAAATATACTCTATTAATATTCAAATATAAAGGCAAAAATACAGGAAAACAATTTCTTGCCTGGAGACTCAATGAAATCTGAATAAATGTGCGGGTAGAACACTTCTGGACACTGAGTGCACCTGTTGCTCTTTGTACTTGGGAGTAGACCTGGAACAATAACAGATTTTGCTGGACGATTAATTGACCAAGAATTTATTGCGATAAACGATAATATTGACATTTTGAGACCAATTTCAACTAATATAATGACCATGGAATAAAAATGCAAATACACTTTCAATGATCAATAAACATTACTTTCTAAAAACAAAAACAAAAATATCACAGGAAGTGTAAGACAACCAAAAATAATAGGTCTAAATAAAACAGACTTGTTAACACACTAATGTGTCTGACTCACAGCGAGGACTTGTTCACAAAAATGCACTTGAATAAACCATTGTTGAACCAAACACAACCAAAGCAATAAATAAAATTGATTACTAAGTCTCTGTACCAAAATTGCCCTTTAAAAGTGATTTTAGACACTGACTTACATTGGAATATTGTGTCTTGTCTCTCTGTGGCTGCTCCTGTGAGCCTCGAAGTTTTGATCTTGAAGTGTTCGTATGAACCCGCGACACAGGATGTTATTTCACTATAAGGGAGCCGCTGTCCTGTCTGTGTCGTGTTGGTTTCTTGTGGGATTTCGGGTAGCGATAGAAGCCTTCTGACATTCTCTTTGAGAGCGAGAGAGAGCGAGGAAAACAAACAAGCAAGCAAATAGAATTTATCGCGGCCG
Source organism: Boleophthalmus pectinirostris (assembly GCF_026225935.1). Classification (NCBI taxonomy): domain Eukaryota; kingdom Metazoa; phylum Chordata; class Actinopteri; order Gobiiformes; family Gobiidae; genus Boleophthalmus; species Boleophthalmus pectinirostris. Next base: position 4,328,830 of record NW_026570994.1, on the reverse strand, counting down.
GAAAAGTTATCAAGCTCGTTAAAAGTTATCGTACGATTAATTGATTTATTGATTATCGTTACAGGCCTACTGGAGACTCAATGAAATCTGAATAAATGTGCGGGTAGAACACTTCTGGACACTGTTGCTCTTTGTACTTGGGAGACTGAAGGGGCAGGTTTTTATAGTAATTGAATTAAGCTTTTATACGTATCTTTCACGGACAACGAGCGGTAAAGTCATGTATTGAGTAGTCATGTTGATTTGTTGTATTTTCTGTTATTATCTACACATAGGAGTTCTGTATGAATTATGTTAATTGACCCTAATTTAATCCTAATTTAATGAGAGTATATCTGAAATTATCCAAATAATAAGTGATGGTATATGGAGTTTAAAAACACAGTGAAGTTCTTCCTTTATTAGCACTTGATGATGTCACAAGGTGGAACAGAGTGTTTTCAGTGTGGTAGACAAAACACAACTCCAGGTATGTTTGTGATGAGAACACAACATCGTGATGGCTTTACGGCTATAAAATGTTCCACAGCCCAGCGTTAAACCGTATCCCCCAGCTTAGATCAGATTTAAATTTAATGCCACACTTTGGAACATTTCAAGCAATCCAATAAAATCACTAGAGAGACAAAAAGGTAGCAGAACGCCTCACCAGGAAAGTCACACAGTACACATTTAATTAGACTGGAGCGGCCCCGTTTATAACTGGAAGGTTTATACTTTGAAACCAGCTCTGACCTGTTAAATGCAGCCGTTGTGTCCTTGGGCAAGACAAACCCTGCGATTCGTGGAAGTCACTTCAGGTTAGCGCGTGTTGGCAGTGATTGAATAATGGACTGTAAAGCACACTGAGAAATCTTTGCGAAGCTTGATTTTTTTATTTTTTTTAACTGTCACACCTCAAATTCACGGAATATTCATTATGTCTTCTTGTAGTACTACATTTTTTGTCGTATCTTGTCATAACTTGTCGAAAGAGGCCTGACCAAAAAAGTTCCTGATCTATATGTATCTGTTTTTAGCTTTTTGGTGGTTTCTCCATGCTGCTGTGGATCGGTGCCATTCTGTGCTTCCTCGCGTACGGTATTCAAGCTGCTTCTGAAGACGAGCCCGCCAACGATAACGTAAGACTATTTCCTACACACAAATGCTTTCTTTTTTCTTTTTTTTTTTTTTGCTTTCTACCATGTTATAACACTGTTCCCTCATTAAAAAAAACTTTCCTGAAGAAGGGTTTAGATGTCATTCATGCGGGTTTGAGTAATCTAGCGATCTCTTCCAGGGCATATTTGAACCCTCTTTACAATTAACTGTGAGATTCTGTTCAAAGCTCCGCCCACAAGTCTACGTCACCCATGCTCACACACAACAAATCTGTGAAAATATACAAAACATGGTACAAAACTGGGCAGAGCAACTTGACGCTGATTGTGTTGTGTTCACGCTCTGAAAGGGGAGTGACTTAGTGCAGAGAGCAAAGGGAGGGGATTCTCAAAGCGTCATAAACAAAAGGGAAACTTCTAAAGCATGCTATTATGTTCTTTTTTTTTGCCAATTATAACTAAAATGATAATAATGTGTGTTAGAAGTTAATCTCTCTATCTAAAAGATCTATTTGAACATAACGCATTTTCGGTCTGTCTCCAGTTGTACTTGGGTGTTGTGCTTTCCGCTGTCGTCATCATCACTGGGTGCTTTTCCTACTACCAAGAGGCCAAGAGCTCTAAGATCATGGACTCCTTCAAGAACCTGGTGCCACAGGTAATGCGGGCTACAAGTCTGACCTCCTCTTGTACAAGCAGAAAGTATACTCTCGTTGTTATTTAGTCATTTTTTTTACAGAGGCTTTACTTACTTACCAGTGTACGTTCCTAGCATTTCTAGCATCCCAGAGCAGAGTTTCTCATTTGTCCTGATTCTCAGAGACTTCATAATTAATTGCAGAAAGTACTAGGGTTGGTACAAGATCTCATGAGACAAAATTGCCACAAGATTGTACGCACATGAAAAAAAATGATCTTGTGAGATTTGTGTTGACATTTGCATTGGACAAAAATGTGTTAAGTACTGTATTGGTGATTTACATATTTTACAATTGCAAAACAAGTACTAGAATGGAAACAAAAATATCAAATTGTAAGTCCAAAACTGGAAATTGAATCTTGAAACGTATATATTACGAATTATGTTTAAAATCTCGTCTTGTTCTTGTGGACCCAGTCTCATGTCTCGTCTCATCTTGTGGAAATTGTATCTCGTCCCATCCCTAGAAAGTGTGCAGCAATCTTAATCTTAACTTTAATCTTAATCTTAATCAAATCTATAAGCAGCAACAACTTTGCTCATACTAACGTCATAACCAGCGGTGGAAGATAACGAAGTACAAAAGTGAAAGTACAATAGTTAAGTACACACTTTAGCTATTTGTGCTTTTACTCAGCTAAATTTCACAGTGGATACTTCACTACATCTGAGAACGTGTATGTGTACTTCCTACTTGATACATTTTAGATCTGGACTGAAAAGTAAAAAGTACTTTTCTTTATGGTTTGAGTATTGTTGAATTTACAGAGACTTTTTTTTTTTTTTTTTTTTTAACACATATAATTTGAGTTCACATCCCAACTCTGAGCAAACCAAATACACAAATGCGACTAGAAAAATTAAGAAATAAATTGAATCACTTCAGATCTGCTAAATTATTTTCAAAAACTACATTTCATCCTTTTAATTGCTCTCTTTAGTCGATTTTTTTCTTGTGATACTTTTACTTTGTAACTTTTTACCTTTGTATCTGTACTTATACTTGGGTAACAAAATTTAGTACTTCTTAACTAACTTCATTCCATAATAAAATATTCTGTAGCTTTTCATTTCACTTTAGACTGAAAGTAGTAGAGAAAAACAAGCTCATCTGCAGTACAAAGGCTGTCATTTTGTTTTTGCTTATTCTGACCTGACCAATATTTATCTTGCGGCTTATTGCCCAGTGCAGTTGAATGCTTCTCCCCTCAACTGCCGTCCAAAACATGCAATTTAGAAATTCTGTTATAGTCTGAGCAGGGCAGTAGTCCGCTTTCTACACCTGCATGTGCGCCTAATGAAACTAGGGATTATGCAAAAGAGCGTAATCCGTATTTGAAATTGCACCGCTGTCACATTTGTTGCTCTCAGGATAAAGCGCGCTCTTCACTTAACAGCCCCTGACGCGTTCCTCCCTTTTGATCTCGTAGCAAGCCCTGGTGGTCCGCGATGGAGAGAAGAAGAACATCAACGCTGAGGAGGTGGTGGTGGGAGACCTGGTGGAGGTGAAAGGAGGAGACAGGATCCCGGCTGATCTCAGAATCATCTCTGCTCACGGCTGCAAGGTCTGTACAAAAAAATAAAAGAAGGAAAAATTACTCATATTTACCCACCTCTGATAATTATTAACAATCTGGTAAAGTTACCAAAACATTAAAGTAAAAAGTAAAAATAACATTCGGTCAGACTGAGTAATTTCTTGGACCACTACTTTGTCAAAATAATAGAACTCAAGCAGGACTAATAATTTGAAGGGCAAAACATTAAATAAAGCATAAAATCTGAAGTAGAAGTATTCTGCTAGAAAAGTACTCAAAAAAAAAGTACAGTTTCTTAAAAAAAGTTACTTGAGTAAATATAACAAAACACTAAGTACTAAGTAACTAAGTACCAGGTATGGTGTGAATGATTAAAAATCTATAAAAGTGTCTTTGTGACATGAAAAACTTGGGGGGAAAAAAAAGCTTACTTTCTCACCTTTTTGATTATTATAGACAAATATTTTCCAAAGTTTGATTGATTGATTGGTTTTTATTTCGAGTTTGTGCCAAGAGAGAAACAATAATCAGGTATACTACATATACATTGTAAACAACAGAAAAGCACGTTTCTCGAAAAGGAGTGGGAAGAAGAAAAACTTGTATTAACCCACCCTGTTGACATAGTTTCAAAAATGATGTGGTTGCTTCTGTACATTGATCACAGAACTTAACAAATATTTACATATAGCAAAATAAATTACATATTATGCAGACAAAATATAATTTTAACCCCATTTTACACATTTTTGTACTGTACACATATGCACAGACACACACACACACACACACATACAATTTTAAATGCTGCAATATGAAAAGTTTGTAGTCACATAAGTAAGTACAGTTGAGTCTTGCTAACAGATAAGACACAACTACATAAAAATGTACTTCAACTAAATGTCTTTGTATTCATTCAAATAATTTAACATATTTAGTTGGAATTTCAATGAATCTACTTAAAATTCTTCCAAATATATACTTTTGATCAACTTAAAACAATTAGATAAGGAAAACATAATTAATTTATTTGAACTGAAGCCAATTGGAGTGCAGGACAAAAACAATAGCAAACCTGAAAACAAAATAAAAATAACTCCCTTCTAATATGTCAGTCTGAACCAACTATAAATCAATATATCTTACACAAAAATGAGTACAATGTAGTGGGGGGGACAAAGGGAATGGGACCCACTTCCTTTTAATTTATATTCGACAGGGCCCCATGTGAAGCTTCTAGCCCCAGGCCCCCAAATTTCCGTTTACGGGCCTGAATAGAGTTAAGATGACATCAAATTGCAGTTTAATACAAAACACAAGTACACTATAAAACGTGGACATCTGTTCTTATGTTATAAAAACAAAATGCTTATAATACGTTATGTTTGCACAGGTGGATAACTCTTCCCTGACCGGAGAATCAGAGCCACAGACCCGTACTCCAGACTTCTCCAACGAAAACCCACTGGAGACAAGGAACATCGCTTTCTTCTCTACAAACTGTGTTGAAGGTACGCACATATATTCATGGTATTTCTGACACATCAAGGACTGTGAAAGTGGAAGCTAACAACATAAAAGTAGTAAAGTTCTGTACTTCAGTAAAAAATGTTGGTATCTCTACTACATTTGAGACCAGATATCGTTACTTTTTACTCCACTACATTTTGGAACAGGACTGAAAAGTAAAAGTATTTTTTTTATTATAGTTTGAGACCTGCTGAAAAGGCCCAGAGGGATTTTTTTTAACACATTTGTAGTGTGAGCAAACAGAAATGTACAATAAAAAACTACTAGGAAAAAAATAAATATTGATGCAGTTCTTTCTGTTGATCAAATTCAGCACAAATCTGTACTCAAAATCACTACATTTTAAGCTTTATTAGATCTCAAAATCTTTGCGAGATGCTTTCATTTTTTCCCTTTTTAAGTGCATTTTTAAACTGCTACTTTACTTTTCAGGGTAACCGCGGGGTCTTAAAAAGGTCTTAAATTTCATGTTCCTAAATTAAGGCCTTCAAGTCTTAATTTATGTTGTCCAAGTTTAATTTTTTTCCCACAAAGGTCTTAAATTTCATTAGCCTATTTTTTATATACTCAACCGGGAGCAGAGCAGTGCAACAATGTGAAATCATGTAACGTGAACGTCTAATTTGGAGTATGCGCAAACAATACTTTGGTTTCTGGCACCGGCGGCAGTGAGTAAACAATCAGTGGAGTGGAGGAAGATGTTGGATGGATCATGGGGAAGTGCAGATTTAATCCACAGCGGCTCTTAGATTCTATAGTGCCGGTAGTTGGTTGGTCATTATTAGAATTGGATCTGATGTTTTTCGCCCACATAATAGGTGCGATGTTGGTCTTAATTTTCATTTAAGTAGTAAAAAAGGTCTTAAAGTCTTACATTTGGGGTAGACAAAACTTTCCTGCTTGTGCTGAAAACTGAAAACTGAGTGCTTCTTCCGCCATTGTATTAACTTTAGAGGAAAAGCAAACGCAATGCAACTTTAAAAAGATACAACTTTCCCCAAACTGTGTCTCTTTTTAAATGACCATTGTGTGCGGTGTTCCCAGGTACTGCCAGAGGAGTGGTCATCAACACTGGAGACCGCACCGTCATGGGTCGTATCGCCACCTTGGCCTCTAGCCTGGAGGGAGGAAAGACCCCCATCGCCATCGAGATCGAGCATTTCATCCACATCATCACCGGAGTGGCCGTCTTCCTCGGAGTGTCCTTCTTCATCCTGTCCCTCATCCTCGGGTACGGCTGGTTGGAAGCCGTCATCTTCCTCATCGGTATCATTGTCGCCAACGTGCCCGAAGGACTGCTGGCTACTGTCACTGTAAGTTTAACCAGGGCCGTAGACAGGAAGGGGCAAAGGGGTCTATTGTACTGGGCCCCAGGCAGTGTTTGGAAGGTTACTTTTAAAATGTATTCCCCTACAGATTACAGATTACATACCCCAAAATGTAGTTTGTAACGTAATCCATTAAATTACTTAAAGTGAGTAATGTAATCTGAATACTTTGGATTACTTGATTTGCTGTAGAGAAGCAAAGACTCGGATATCGTAAGATAACATGTTTTGTCTGTTAAAAGAAAATAAAAAGCCCAGTCTATATTATTGATAGATGAAGAGGAGACACGGTCTGCGCAACATGGTTTCGTCCTGTTAAATCCTGTTTTAGTCCTGGTTTAGATCTAGTTTAGATCTAGTTTAGACCTGGTTTTAGACCTGGTTTTAGTCCTGGTTTTAGACCTGGTTTTAGTCCTGGTTTTAGTCCTGGTTTTAGTCCTCGGTTCAGTCGTGGTTCAATCCTGATTTAGTCCTGGTTTAGACCTGGTTTTAGTCCTGGTTTAGTTTCCAGCAATGAGTGGAATTACACCACTTTACAAAAAAAAGGGATATAGCCCAAAATGGGAAACAGGAAAATACTGCCATGTAATCCATTTATTTCAGCAAAGTAACTGTAATCCAATTACCACTCACTGAAACAGTAACTAACCGAATACAGGTACTCATAATTTGTACTCTGGTACTTGTTACTCCCCAACACTGGTCCCAGGGTTTTAGGGGCCCACATTTAGACCCTTTTTTAAAAATTAATTTATCATATACAGGGGCCCAATGTTAGTCAAAAGGTTGTATGGACTTGCGTGAATTTGGTTGTCAGTGTTTCAGATCAAAGTAATCTCCAAACAAATGATCAGATTTTTAGTAAGAGGCTCATTTGAATGCTTATTTTAATAATTTTGTAACAGAGTATAGTACAAGTATTGACTACTAGTACCTCCAACTTTGTCTGCATCAGTCAACAAAGGATTTTTCTGATGATGGAAAAAAAAAAAAACAGGCTGTGACAGTTTTTGTTTCATGTCAGTAGGTAAAGTAAATAAAACTTTTACATTTTCTATCTTCAAGCCCTTCCAGGATAGAGGTATTTACTGCAGTTGTGGCTCATTTTATTTCAGTAGGAGTTTGTCCTAGATTATAAAATGTAAATAACTTCATACAGGCTATAGCGTTTATGCAAATTTTCAGAGCAATATACTTGAATAAATGAAAAGGCTAAACGTTACTACACTGATTTATATTACATTTTCCCACCACACAGTGACATTACCATAGATTGTTGCTGTGTTCCAAATAGGAAGTGAGCATGATTGTGCTTCTGTCTCCATTGACCTCGGCTCCAGTTCACATTCTGTTGAAAAAATGGCACCCATTCTACACAATCCCGGTGTTTATTGAGCTATTTTGTTAATCTAGACATGAACATTAATAACAAATGGCAATGACAAATCAGGCACTGTCTTTTTCTGAGGCTGGGGCTGCTACCAACAGATTTGATTGATAACGTTGCTAAGCGCCCATCCCCTCCTAAACCACCAGTGCGGGTGGGAAGAGGCGATGACCTTCAACAGCCTCTCTCCGGATTGGCTCTTCGGTAGCTATGATACTCAGGGTCGTAATTTCTAACATGGGGCTCGGCTCCAGATTTTTCATCCTATAGCAGGCGGCCTTGATGAGCTTCATTTGACTGGAGCCGAAGGTCATGGGTGATGTCATACGGCCTTAGTCCACTTCTTTTTACAGTCTGTGGATATTACTCGCATGTATTTGGGGTATTGTCAGTCTCCAAAGTGCTCTTGTTTTAATACTCGAGAGTGTCCAAAAGTCCAACTTTTTGTGCGATGGTTTGCATCATCTTCTGCTTTTTGGGTGCGACCACACGAGCCTTTGTCAATGCAGAACATTTCGTCGACATTGTGGGTTTCGTCGGGGAGAAAACTTGCAAACACACTGCACTTCAGAATCACACTGACAGAGATCCAACATTTATGTATTTACTGTACTGGAGACACGGAGAAGATTGATTGACAATGGCCTACCGTCCCTTAGCCAATCAGGACGCAGGAGGAGGAACACAATGCACGTTCATATGCTGTATAAAAATAAAAATAAAAATTGTTTAAAAAGCATGCAAAATTGGTCTAAAAAGATCTGTGAAACAACAATGAACCGTGTTATAGTGAGGGACGACTGTATTTACCAAATATTTACTACAATATGAAAACCGTTTGTAGTAATGTGTACAGTTGAGTCTTGACACAACTACATAAAAGAGAAAATATTACTTCAATTAGATGTCTTTGTCAATCACCAAAATGCTCTTGTTTTAATACTTTTAATGTGTGATGTGTAGCGGCTAATGCAAAATGCAAAAATTGAAAATGCAGTTCCACAGACGTTTCACTTCCAGACACTGTGAAGGCCTTGAGTCTCTTGAGCTCACTGTCAAACATTTCCCTCCAGGTGTGTCTGACTCTGACGGCCAAGCGCATGGCCAAGAAGAACTGCCTGGTGAAGAACCTGGAGGCTGTGGAGACCCTGGGATCCACCTCCACCATCTGCTCGGACAAGACGGGCACCCTGACCCAGAACAGAATGACCGTGGCCCACATGTGGTTCGACAACCAGATCCACGAGGCCGACACCACCGAGAACCAGAGCGGGACCTCCTTCGACCGCAGCTCCGCCACGTGGGGAGCCCTGTCCAGGATCGCTGGCCTCTGCAACCGCGCCGTCTTCCTGGCTGACCAAAACAACGTGCCCATTCTTAAGGTGAGACATGTTTTTATTGAACAGAAATGGTTAAAATGAGATGTAACAAACTCATCAGGCTGCACCTCCATGAACAGTCTCGCCCACTTTCATAATTTTTTTTCTCCATAGATTTTCTTAAGGTGCATTTTGTAACTTTTCTGGTTGAGTCTTCGTTAAATTCTTTTCTCCGTTCAGATGTTATTGCTTTGTCTGGAATGTTTCAGTATGGTATTAAACCTTTCTATATTCAGGGAGGCCAAACCACACCAAGTTACAGGTCAAATCTGCGGAGAGGCGACCCCGCTCACAGTCTGAATGCCTGTTTTTCTGTGTTTTTGAGCTATAGGTATTTATTTAGGTACATTTGAGTTATACAGGGTAGCTGCAGGGGTCTTAAAATTCTTAAAAAGGTCTTAAATTTCATGTTCCTAAATTAAGGCCTTAAAAAGTCCAAGTCTTATTTTTTTCACAAAGGTCTTAAATTTCATTAGCCTATTTTTTGTAACCTCAACCGGGCTGCAGTGCGATGTTAAACGGAGGGAAAGAACAACAACAACGTGAATTAACATAACATGAATGAACGTCTAATTGGGTGAATGCGCAAACAATACTTTGGTTTTTGGCACCGGCGGCAGCGAGTAAACAATCAGTTCCGTCTATACTGCCCAAGATGCAAAACTCTGGTCGTGTTTATGTCACATACATCATCACTGAGCGTCACCACTGAGCCGCATACACAATCGAATTCAACACACTTTTGCGTCACTGTATGCACACAGATTTCCTCCTGAAACGTGGAATAAAAAGTGAAGAAGCGATGCCACTTTTGCGTCTTCTGTTAGGACCGTCATCATATAAACGTAGCCTTAGATTCCGGTAGTTGTTTGATCATTATTAGAATTAGACCTGGTGTTTTTCGCCCACATAATGGGTGAGACGTTGGTCTTAATTTTCATTTAAGTGGTCTTAAAAACGTCCTTAAAGTCTTAAATTTGGGGTAGTCAAACCTGGGGATACCCTGTTATAAACTCCCCTGTAATTGAATAAATGTAAGTTAAAGCTGTTTAATGTCATACTGTGGAACATTCCAAGCAGAGCAATGACATATCTTTAGAAACAAGAAGGTGACAAACCCCCAATGAAAAAGTTACATAGTGCATATTAATACTGAAATATGAAGAGTTAAAAGGCACGGCGGAGGCTAAGCAGTTATGTGACAAATTAATTCCCTTAACATAGTTGTTTCAGTTATAAAACACATTTAAAACTTCAAAATCTGCAAAATGGCATCAATTATACGGGAGAAATAAATGGAAAACTTACTTACTGTTGAGTTCCATTAATTTACAATGTCGTTTTTTTTCTGCCTGCTTTGCTACTTGGCAAGTGCACTTTATAACATTACATTATGCAACTACGCTGCTGAGTACAAAAGATTTATGGGGAATATAGTTTAATTATTCATTTCAACAGTGTGTAATTGAATTGAGTTTAATTTGTCTTTTCTGTAACTTAAATCCGCAGAGAGATGTGGCTGGCGACGCCTCAGAAGCTGCTCTCCTCAAGTGCATTGAACTGTGCTGCGGATCTGTCGCTGGCATGAGAGAAAAATACCCCAAAGTTGCTGAAATCCCCTTCAACTCCACCAACAAATACCAGGTAATTTTCTTTTTTTTGTTTCTTTTAATTTCACGCATTTATTGTGGTGGACTTCATCAACGTTTTCTACTCTATTGTTCTCAGCTCTCCATCCACAAGAACAGCACACCCGGAGAGACCAAGCACCTGCTGGTCATGAAGGGAGCCCCAGAGAGGATCCTGGACCGCTGCTCCACCATCGTGCTCCAGGGCAAAGAACAGCCCCTGGACGATGAGATGAAAGACGCCTTCCAGAACGCCTACGTAGAGCTGGGAGGTCTCGGAGAAAGAGTTTTGGGTATGCCTGTAATAGTTCCATCTAGTTCCACTGTGTTGTCAGTTATTACAGTTAGTAAGGATACATCTTATGCAAATTTGACTCTTTTGAGCTTTTAACAATGTCATAACATTGTTTCCTCATCAAAAACATGCCTGGAGTTCTATTTCTTTTGTTTTAGGAGTCCCTTGAGCCTTCACAAAACACCTGGTTTGAAATTTCCCAGGATTGTTGCATCATAGGTTGAAATCCTGTTGTAGAAATCCAGTTTTTAGTCATTCATAATCATTGCCGGATTTGTTTTAAGCATTTCTCCCGTCAGTTCACATTCATTAGCTTTTCTCCCCATGTTAATTCCCCCTGTGGCCAATAGATGGAGCCATATATCACAGTCCATCATGGGGAGTGCTCAAGCTGAAAAAAATAATGCATGTTTTTTGTACATGGTCATTATTTTAAGATGGAAAAACTTCACATGTCATAGCAAAGGTACTCAAGAGCATGTTTAAATGCCAGTACACGATACAAAAAATGCACACACTAAAATAGAGTAACATATAAAACAATGTAATATGATCAAAAAACCAAAGCAAGAGAATAAAATTGGTCTTATCACTAACTTCAGGAATTCTTTTCTCTTTAAGGTTTCTGCCACTTCAGCTTGCCCGATGACCAGTTCCCAGAAGGCTTTGCTTTCGATACAGAGGAGGTGAACTTCCCCACCGAGAACCTGTGCTTCGTCGGACTCATGGCTATGATCGACCCTCCCCGTGCCGCCGTGCCAGACGCTGTGGGCAAATGCAGAAGTGCCGGTATCAAGGTATGAAGACCTCAAATTTAAGCCAGCACCAAAAACTACACAGATTTTTTTTTTTTTTTTGTTAAATGTTTGTTGTTTCTTCTGGTAGGTCATCATGGTGACAGGTGACCACCCCATCACAGCTAAGGCCATCGCCAAAGGTGTGGGCATCATCTCTGAAGGCAACGAGACCGTGGAGGACATCGCTCAACGCCTCAACGTTCCAGTTTCTGAAGTTAACCCCAGGTAAGATCACAAGCTGGAGATATTAGAATCTAGATTACCGTAAAGGACACGCATTATGCATTCTTGTGGCTTTAGATAATTGTTTTTGACATTTAAATTTAGGCGTTGTAGCTCCCTCTGCTGTCAGCAACGGGAATGAATAATGAGAAAATAAACACAGGCAAAATTTGAATACAGTAGGAGTCTGATTTGGTTTAGGCAAACATGTGATGCAACAACTTGGCCTGATTGTTGCATACTTTGTCGTAATATTTTTTATCAAAACGTATGTAGATTTGCATTTTATCGATGTTAGATTGCCATGTACTTTTAGTCAAATTATGTTTTTCGCTGGGTTAGCACTGCTTCACTTCACTTAAGATAAAAATGTGGCTGTGTTTTCCATCTGCATATCCAAATGAAATGAGGCGTTAGAGATTTTCTTTTAGTTTTAAACTGTAATATACATAGATTAATTATTTTAAACTAAAATAATAATCTAAAATTGGATAATAACAGAAATATGTCCATTGACTTTCAGTTCAAAATGGCAGAACTTTCTTTGTATTTTATCTTTTATACTCTTCTTTAAACTGACAAGTAGAAGATTTTTGTTTACATTTTTTAACTACATGAATGACAGTCTGAATTTTCTTTGAACAATTGCAAGTAAGTACGGAGCAGTGGGTGGAGATGGGGGGTAGGTGAAAACAGACATTTTCAGAACACTCAGACACATGACAATACAGGATTACGCAAATCAATTGAATGGAACTCACAAAAACCTCTAAGCTTAGATTTTTAAATGTCATCCTCTTTAAGGTATATATAGAATATGAAATACTTAAACTAAGGTGTCTGTTGTATATTTTTTAAGTACGCCTAATATAATCCCTTTAAGTGGCCAGACTGCGAATTTGTTCTTTCAGTGCTAAAAAATGTAATCAGAGTTTGGCTAACGAAGCTTGTTCTCCACTGGGCCAAGAGGCTTTTACCATTCGTTTACTGCAGAGAAATAAATCTACACGGGCGGCTGGCTTCGCACTCCCCTCATCAGCAAATTTCCTCTGAACGTTCTCCAATCTCGCCTGCCCCCGTCCCCCAGAGAACAATTAAAATGGCAGGCGCACTTAGCGGTTTACCCTCGCCAGTGTGGTACTTTAAAGGGTCCCTATTACGTTATTTTCTGGTCTGTTTTGTTGTTTCTTCATCAAAAACAGACCTGGAGTTGTGTTTTTGTTTCCTTCACACATCTTCAACACACAAACCCTGCATATTTAGGTTGAGTTCTTCTCTCTGAACAAAATCTAGAAGGTCACAAAGTCGAACAGAGCAGTTTGAGTGTTGGAAATGTAGACTGACTAATAATGTCAAATGATCAACTCCGGGTATGTTTTTGAGCCGGTAACAGTATTGTAACATGGTATAAAGCTCGCAAAAGTAAAATTTGATCACAACTTTTAATGAGTTTTGGTCCCTCTCCTCCGCAGGGATGCCAAGGCCTGCGTGGTGCACGGGGGTGAGCTCAAAGACATGACCTCAGAGCAGCTGGACGACATTCTCAAACACCACACAGAGATTGTGTTTGCCAGGACCTCACCACAGCAGAAGCTCATCATCGTGGAAGGATGCCAGCGCCAGGTTAGCGTGTTAGCAAGTTTGCATGCCGGAGAGAGGAAAGTTGGCAGCAAATAAATAAAAGTAAAAAATATGGAATGAAAATGAACTACTCAAAGAACTACTTTAGTTTTTAGTTAATGTTCAACACTGTTTTAGTATAATTTTAGATCAATCTTGGACCTTTGGTTATTGTACTTTACTCCAATCATTTTAAATGTAATGAAGTATAACGTATTTTAAAGACTATTAGATGCACTCTTAAGCCTCTAATCCCATCAAAAAACGACCACACGCGACAATCCAGAGCGCCCTATACACGAATCCACTCGGGTGTCCCAGCACGACTTCAGTAAACTACAAAGCTGCACCACCCGCAGAACACGCAAACACACACGGAGCAGACAGCGACCGCGCAGAGAAACACACCCACAGACACACTCATCACTCCACGTCGCGAGGAACGGAACAGAGGAACAAACAAACAAAAAAAAGCGAGTGCAATGTGCCACTTCTAGACACAACTGAACAACTGAGTCACTCGCCGACAATCCGTTGGTCCCAGACAGCACCTCCCTACACGCCACAACTGAACAAAGCCCAGAGTCACCATGAACGAACAAACAAACAAAACCACTCACCCATCACACTGTTGTGTTTCCTTTAAAGTCCAGTGTGGTTTATTTGTGAAAAAAGTTTGAAAATAGACCATTTAATAGTGCGTCTTATAATCCAGAGCGCCTAATAGCCCGTAAAATACGGTAATCACATTGTTACAAGTATATTCAAACAAACTGCTCCAAAAAAATACAATTACCACAAAAATTGCACTAATGTGAGTTTGGGGTTTTTCCTTAAGAGAAGTTGTTAAAATGTACCTTGCTGCCTTTTGATTCTCAGTCCTTAGAAAGACTTTGAGAAATGGATGTTTTGATATTTCATAGAACAGTGGCTCTCAAACCTTTCACCAGTGATCAAAGAAAAGATCTGGCTGTTTGAGTACCACCAGATCTAAGCCAGGTCTAAACTAGGACTAAACTGGACCTAAAAGTGGACTAGCCTTCATCATTGGCACTGCAGTTCTAAATAAGATTTTATCCAGAGGAGAGAAAAATTGACAAACTACTTATCTAGAATTACCTGTTTCTGATATACTCTCTTACCTTGCACCTGTCGTCATCCTCTCTTCAGGGAGCCATCGTGGCTGTGACAGGTGACGGTGTGAACGACTCTCCCGCCCTGAAAAAGGCTGACATCGGCGTTGCCATGGGAATCGCCGGCTCCGACGTGTCCAAACAGGCCGCAGACATGATCCTGCTGGACGACAACTTCGCCTCCATCGTGACCGGAGTGGAAGAAGGCCGTCTGATCTTTGACAACCTCAAGAAGTCCATCGCCTACACCCTGACCAGCAACATCCCCGAAATCTCTCCTTTCCTCCTCTTCATCATCGCCAACATCCCACTGCCGCTCGGAACTGTCACCATTCTCTGTATCGACTTGGGAACTGACATGGTAAGGGTTTCTTTTGTGGAATCTTGACAAATATTCCGTGACGGTTTGTGCTCGTTCTGGCTGAGTCTGTGCTGCAAATTGACTGTGGCTGTGTCTCCAGGTCCCTGCCATCTCCCTGGCTTACGAAGCAGCTGAGAGCGACATCATGAAGAGACAGCCCCGAAACCCCAAAACAGACAAACTCGTGAACGAAAGACTTATTAGTATAGCATATGGTCAAATTGGTAAGTACCCAATGGCCGATGTCCAAAAGCTTTTTTAAATTTCTAAATAACATTTCATCAACAAGCCTTCGTCAGATCATTTTTCCTGCTTTGGACCACAGTACACAAAATGGTTGCCATTTGTGGTTATACTGTGATTATCTAGTAGCTTAATTTGTTTACATTTGTAGAGTAGCCATGTGATCTAGAGAGAATAAATGAGGGTCTTTTTACTTAAATTAGAGGGGAATTGAATAAGTCAATACTGAACGATGTTTAAGGAGAATAGGTTTGATTGAAGATCAGTTTCAAATAGACTTAAACTGGATGTAATAAGACTATTTGCAGGCTGATTTTGTCATTTATCTGGGTCCAACAGTATTGTAGTTGCAGCTTTTTCACTCCATACCTTTTTACTTGTGGAGTAATACATATTTTCATGAAGTTGGTGTGAAATATAGATGCAGTTGTACACAGTGGTTATATCTTGATTGTATTCAGTTGAAGTAACCTTATTTTACTTACATGTTTGGCTACTCTATCAACTTTAACTCTAATACTCTAACTCTTCTTGCTTTGTGCAGGTATGATGCAGGCCGTAGCCGGGTTCTTCACGTACTTTGTGATCCTGGCTGAAAATGGCTTCCTGCCCATGGACCTGCTGGGCATCCGAGTGCTGTGGGATGACAAATACGTCAACGACCTGGAGGACAGCTACGGCCAGCAGTGGGTGAGTGTTACGAGCTAGCTTTTCCAGCACACTGCCAAAATATCTGGCGTCGAATCAAGACTTAACTTTCTTGCAAGTCATTCTCCATCTTACACAGCGCTGATTCAGAGCTGGAACTTTTCTGGTAGAGGGTCTGGCAAATGCTTTCCCCCGAGGAGATGTAATCACGCTGTCGCAGTATGGTACTGAACATTTCAATCTTCATGGAGACTAAACCAGACCAAGTTACAAGTCAGATCTGTGGAGAAGATCTGTTTGAAATGACAAAGAAACAAGCAGGTGATGGACTCCCAACCAAAAAATGACAGTGCACTTTTACATAGTAGATGCTAATAAACCAAATATGCTCTTCCTTTTTCAAATTTAAATACATTTTCCTTCCCAATTTAAATGAAAATTTTAAGCGTCAAATAAAATAAATTAAAACAAAACATAATAAAATATAATGACACTTTTTTTCCATTGCATTTTGTATATTACATTATATTTTCAAATTAAAATGTAATGTAATACTTAATCTTCAAGTACACTCATAAAATGAATACTTTTCATTCAAAATGAAGCTCGAATGTTAAAGGTACACTATAACTTTTTGGTTGGGGGTCCGCCACCTGATTGTTTCTATGAAAATGTCGTTTCTCTGCCTGGAATGTTCCACAGTGTGACATTAAACAGCTCTACCTTACATTTATTCAATTATAGGTTGTTTTTGTAGGTATTTTTGAGCTAGAAAACCAACATTCTGACCACGAGCGTAGTCGCCTCTCCGCAGATCTGACCTGTAACTTGATCTGGTTGAAAATAGTAATGTTTAATACCATACTGTGAAAGATTCAAGACCAAAAAATAACATCTTCATTTAGAAAAGCATGAAAAAGAAGAAAAGTTACACAATTCACCATTTTTAAGAGCGTATTTTTTTTCAATTATTCTATGTACAGTGTAAACCTGACTATATACTGCTTCTTTTTCAGACATATGAACGCAGAAAGATCGTAGAGTTCACCTGCCACACGGCCTTCTTCGCCAGCATCGTCATCGTGCAGTGGGCCGATCTCATCATCTGTAAGACCAGGAGGAACTCCATTCTACAACAGGGAATGAAGTACGTACAGCGCAGTCACGAGCACCTTCTGAACAATGTTTATTTCGAGTACACATTTAAAATTTTGACAAAGTTCCTGTCTTTGTTTGGTCATGTTTTACGTAACAAATTGGCTGACCAGATGTGTTGTGATTTGATTTGTACTAGATTGTATTTAGTCGATTAGGTTCACGTTATAGAATTTGGAGAATACGTAGTTTCAGATGGAGGGCAGGAGCCTATAGAATTCTGTGGGAGATTTGAGCTTCATGTGGATTGGCCAAGTAATAAATTAGTACCACAAATCTGCAATCTGACAGTTAAGAAGCAAATTCCAAAATTAGACTTCTGACTCCAGCTCAGTTGAAACTATACGGATTCTACAATGTTGCGATGTCACACTCCCAAAATTATTCTGTTTCTGGGAAAAATGATTTGACAATATTCCCTAACTTTCATTACCTGCTTGCTTTACAGGAACCGTATCCTGATCTTCGGGCTGTTTGAGGAGACCGCTCTGGCTGCCTTCCTCTCTTACTGTCCTGGTATGGACGTGGCCCTCAGAATGTACCCTCTCAAGTAAGTCGCACTTCAGTCAGTTTTCTATTTTACATACTGTAATACTGATTTTGTTTTATTTTCAACTAAGTAATCAACAGTTTAGTCCTGATTTGTGCCCATGGAGTTTAGTCCTAATGTAGATTTGGTTTGGTCCTGTTTTAGTCCTGGTTTAGTCCAGTTTCATTACCAAGTTTAGTCCACTTTGGTCCATTCGATGAGATAGGGTCCTATACTATTCAAGTTTGGTCACAGTACATAATATTAATAATAGGGACGCACCGATAAAGCTTTTTTTGGTTCTGATACTTGATACTTAACCGATACTAGTGAAGAAACAGAAAAATGCCCTTCAGACACTAACTGATTGCGCAAGAGATCTGTTAGATCTTCAGTTAACTGTGTTTGAAGAGCCTTTTCCTGTTCCTTCACTGTTCTTGTTTATCATCAGGTATTCGCAGATACGTAAAGTCAAAATATCGATATTGACATTGGTATCGGAACAGAAAAACCTTGATCGATCCCTATCTTAAGGTGACCAGAATTTCAAAAAATCTGTTTTAGGAGGTTGATAATAAAATTGTGAAACTAATATATACAAGGGAAATTGTAATGCACTCGGTGAGTCAGTACAGTCACATTTTCTTTGTGTTTTGGTCATTTTTAAGCAGCTTTTCTGTATGACAGTTGTAATGTAACGACAAAATGTAAAATGTAATGACAATTTATGCCTCTCTTTTTTACTGTTTGTAGGGATCAGATTGGTCAAAAATAGGGACACCAGTCACATTTCTTGAATAAAACTGGGCCAAATCACTGGTTTGTGGATAAATGTTTGGACAGGGGACACAAGGCTCAAAACTGGGACTGTCCTGGGTAAACAGGGACGTCTGTCTTAATATTAATATTAGGCTTGGGTGACCAGTGACCAAACTTGAAAACTGTAGGACTTTATCTGTCTGAGATGTTATGACAAAATCAGCATGTAAATATTTATTATATCCAATTAAAGGCCCAACCAAGGTATCAGTTTAACAAATATCACGAAAGTGATACAGGATTAGAGGTGTGCGAAAATATTGAAATATCAATATATTGTATTGTTTGATTTGATGATACAGTATTGATATCATGTCTTGCCATATTGATATATTGCCAATAGTGTTTTTAGGTATATTTTACTCAATTATTTTGTATAAGGGCAACAGTTGTGTTGAAATTTTCACAGTTTTGATGAGTTAAAATGGGTATTTTTTATATTAACTTATTAACAGACTTAGTGGTCTTTGTAGACTGTTTTTCACTTGAATGTCTCGTATCGAATCATTTTAAATCGAAAGTGCACTGTATCGAAAACTTATCAAATCTTTTGCCTATGTATCATATCAGCGACCTCTTAATGATGCCCAGCTTTATACATGAACCAGCTAATTTTTCAGTACTGACGGGGATATTTGATACAAGTATTGGTATTGTTGCATCCCTAATTAATAACTTTCTTTTTAATATCCATGGTATCCAAAAGTATTTAGCGACTTTGTCTATGTGCTAGCTAGGAGCCCAAAGCCTTATTTACCACACACAGTTACTTTGAAATGATCTACGCCCAAACAATACGACGCCAACCTAAGAGATGCTAACCCATAATAGCTCCGAATGCTCCGCTCCCATCATCTAATTACACTTCTATTTGTGTTCCCGCTGATTTACGACGCTGTATTAATACGCCTCACATTGATGAATAATTCCCGCGCATTTGAAAGAAGTAATCCATAAAATCCTATTTGTGCTAATGTGCCTGTATTAGCCGCCGCGTTAGCCTGGCAGCGCGATGCTAGTTTGATCCTATTTCCAGACGGGAGGTATTCATGCGGGCTCGCTTTCATCTCTCTTCTGATCAGACACAAGCGCACACATAATATGATGTGTGGAGTTAGTCAGGAGAGAGTGTTTTTACAAACACTGGAGAGCGCGGCTAAAGCTCATTAGCGCACCAGCTTCAAATGGAGCCTCATTAGCATAGCCAATCTCTGCTCCTCTCCTCTTCTGGTCTATAGCTGTCTCTATTCTCCTGTTTTTGTTTCTCTCTTTCTCTTTTCTCCTTCTTTACTCTTTCACTCTTTCTCCTCTTTTGCAGTTTCCTTTTCCTCCTTTCCTTTCTCTTTCTCCTCCTTTACTGTTTTTTTCTTTTTTCCTCCTTTCCACTTTCTCCTCTGTTCCTTTCTTTCTCCTTTCCTGTTTCTCTTTTTCTCCTTTCCTCTTTTTCCTTTTCCTCCTTTCCTGTTTCTTTCTCCTCCTTTCTTTTCTTTTTCTTTCCTTTCTTTCTCCTCGGTTCCTCTTTTTCCTCCTTTCCTGTTTCTTTTTTTCTTTCTCCTCCTTTCCTCTTTGTTTTTTCTCCTACTTGTTTTTCCTTCTTTCCTGTTTCTTTCTACTCCTTTCCGCTTTCCTTTCTTTTTCCTCCTTTCCCGTTTTCTCCTCCTTTCCTCTTTCTCTTTACTTTCCTCTTTCTCCTCCTTTCTTCACTCATTTCTTCTTTCTTTCTCTCTCTCCAATCTTCCCTTTCTCTCTCTGTCTCTCCAGTCCTTTCTTTCTCTCCCCCTCTTCTCCTCTCTCCCTTTTCCCCGTTCTCATCTCTTCATCATTTCACTTTTATTTCTCTTGTCACTTTTCCTTTTTTTTCGTTTCTCTCTCCCTCAATCTTCTTCTCTCATCCTCTGTCCATCTCCCTCTCTCCTCTTCCTTTCAACCCCACTTATATTTTTCCACTTTCCTCTCTTCTTGTCCTCTTCTTTCCCTTCTCTACTTCCACTTTCCTCTGGTTATCTTTCGTTCTCTTCTCTCACTCTTCCTCCACGCACAAAAATACACTTTTCTCTTCATGTTTTTTAAA
The DNA here is from genome assembly GCF_026225935.1 of Boleophthalmus pectinirostris. Classification (NCBI taxonomy): domain Eukaryota; kingdom Metazoa; phylum Chordata; class Actinopteri; order Gobiiformes; family Gobiidae; genus Boleophthalmus; species Boleophthalmus pectinirostris. The sequence continues at coordinate 4,308,347 of NW_026570994.1, read as the reverse complement.
TGAATTTCCTTTTCCCTGTAAATAAAATGTCTAATTTGTTTTCCGTGTCTAGACCCAGCTGGTGGTTCTGTGCCTTCCCATACTCCCTCCTCATCTTCTTATACGATGAAGCCAGAAGATATATCCTCCGACGCAACCCGGGCGGTAAGTCCACACTGCTCCTCGTGTAAATCAACAAACTTTTGCAGAGACAGGATCTTTGTAGACCTTGGTAAATCATCAGAAGTCATTATTGGGCCCAACCAATATGGATTTTTTGCGGCTGATAGTATTTCGATAAAACGGGAGTTGGAAGTGCTGATAGCTGATATAAAATAAAGATTTACAGTGAATTTTTACATCACTAAATATATCAACATATTTAATGATGTAAAGATTCACTCTAAATCTTCAGTTGATTATAAAACTTAGGTCTGGCTCTACTGGATTTTAAAATGGGTTTGTTTAGGCGACATTTATTGTTATTCTTTACAATCATATTTAAAGACGGTAGGTCGGCCTAATGGCATTTTTGTGTGACATTCTAGCCAGTAAAGAAAGTAAACTACTGTTATTAGCCTTAAATGGTAAATAATATCGTGGACCATCACAATATATCGAATTACAAGTCTCTTTGCTAAAATGAAGAGTTATGGTGCAGCAAGAGCTCAAAAGAGATGGAGGGAACTACATAGACCATGATCCTTTGCTCCTTTTCATTGCAGACTACAAGAAGAAATAACAGTTCTAACTCTTAAGTCTTAGTTCTTTGGATTAAGTCTTGTCAAGACATTTTAAGAGGAAAAAGTAGCATTTTAACAGTTTTGTTGCCTCCACAAAATATTGCAATAAATATTGTACAGTGAGCTGTATATCGTGAAAATATCGTACCGAGAGATTTGGATATTGTTACATCCCTAATCGTGACCCTCTCCACAATATCATGAGCTTTTCCACAATATCGCAATAAATTTCATGCTGTGGCGATATCGTATCGTGACACTTGATATCGTTTCACCCCTCATGTCCAGTAACTAGTACAGACACTATAGTCACTTTAAACTAAGTCTTTGTAAGAAAACAGACTTTATGTGTGCGAGCTACAGCAGCTAAGCTAACCAATGAGAAAGAACAAGAAGTAGCTTTTAGAACACAAGTCTTCACAAATAAGTGTCCTTTTATTCCTCACCCAAAATGATGTTCTGTAAAAAGCATCCAGCATGTTGACAGCCACTGAGTGTGTCCTCTGTCTGTGGGACAGTCCTTTGCTCTCTGCCCTGTACTTTCATAAAAACAAGCAGCAGTATTGTTGCTGGCCTAAACTGTGCTGAAGTTCACTTTTATTTATAGTTCATATCGTGGCTCAGACATGAGAGTGTTTAAATCAGCACCTCAGTGATGTGCACGGGGATCTGTGACTGTGCACGGGTGTAAACGAGAGCATGTGAGTGACATGACTCTGGGTGCATTCAGGGACAGTACGGCGTCACACACACACAGACTCTACAGATAAATACTAATGCGGTGCCACATATTAGGACATTTATCTGTCTGTAAATTAAATGGACATAATGTAGAGAGTCTAAGCTTTATAAAGAGGTACAACATGCTCACTTGAACTATTGGCCCAGGTCGGCAAGATTTAAACCAATAATCAATATATCTGCTGGCTGATATGGGCACTTGGAGACATACCAGTTGGGCCCTAGTAATTATAAAAATAAAAAAAATCTGATGGCACTTGACGAGCATAAGTGACTGCATAGTGTATAAACCAGTTATAAATGTAACTATGGTTCTCTGAATCCTGGATGTCTGGAAGCACTGCCCTCTGGTCAGTAGGGATGACGCAGCGAGAAAACGTACACGGGCAATTTGTGCACTTAAAATACCTACTTTACTTTTAATTTTACTGTGGTCCAAAAGCAAGAGAAATGATCTGACGAAGGCTTTTTGCCAAAACTTAAATATAAAAAAAAAAAAAGCTTTTGGACATCGGCCATCCAAGTGCGGCAATGCATTTTTATTATTATTTTTTTTAATTGCTGTTCCTCGCATTTGCACCTCTACAAGAACTTTGGTGTGCGTTTTCTGTTTCATTTGACTTAAAATACCTAAACAAATCTGGTTACGATGCACGGACTTTAAAAACACAAAGGAGCTTCATGGCGTAGGTCGGACATTGTCTCATAACGTAGCTGTTTTGAGATTAAAAGTAAATTTGACATAGTTTAGGAGCAGGTTTTAACTTTTCCGATGGCTAGACTGCTATTGCTTAGTAACAGTAAGAAGAATGCAAGAGTATTTTATTTATTATAATTTTTTTAAGTAATCAAAACACACGATTAGTTTAGTACAATACTAAAAGCAGTAAAATCTCCGAAACGTTACACACTGCAGCTTATAATATACAAACAACAAATAAATAAAAAATGAAGTAGCCCCGTGTGACATTTTGTGGGTGGACTATATTTAACCGCGGTCCCTGAGGAGACTCTTGTACAGGGCTGTGGTGACTGTTCAAACGCCCGTAGCCCAGTGAATCAGGTGTATACTAGCCCGCTTCGTGTGCGTGCCAACTCTCCACGTGGCAGATGCACAGAGCCCCGCGGGATTCCAACCCTCAACCCCCAGCCTTTGTTAAACAGAAGAGGACCTGCGCTACAGTCGACGCCGCATATACATCAGTGAACACGCTTAACCGATGGACATAACGAGTGAAAAACACACGCGATGTCAGGGGTCACAGTTTTATTTAATTCGTTTTATTGATCATTTTCCCCCCTCATTCCAATTCTGTGTCTTTTTTAATTATTTGCAAGAATGTCTATAATTTTTGGTTGAAATTTTTAATCCTTTTTAGACACAAGCACCCTATAGTGAGGAAATTAACACAAATGATTTTAAGGAAACATCATTTATTTTTATTTTATTAAATCATTAAATTGTCACAAACCACTCTCAGCAATTATTTTATCCTTATTTATTCAAAATTCTTATATCCTTATTTATTTAAAGTTATGCTTTTTTACTTATTTGCGAGAACTTCTATAATTTTTTGTTTTTGAATAATTTTTAGACACAAGCAGGGCCGTTTCTAGAAAAAAGAGGGCCATGTCCAATGTATTGTGTTTGGCCCCCCTTTATAGTGAGAAAATTAACCAGAATGATTTTAAGGATTACATTTATATATTTATATATATATATATATATATATATATATATATATATATATATTTTTTTTTTTTTACTTAAAAATGTCACAAACCACCAAAAGCTATTTTATAATATTTGTTTGAAACTTAGAATCTGTAATAGACACAACAGGGCCAGTTCTAAAAAAGAGGGCCATTTTTATTAAATGTTAAAACTGTCACAAACCACTCTCGGCAATTATTGTTTGGAATTTAGAATCCGTTTTAGACCCAAGCAGGGCTGTTTCTAGAAAAGAGGGCCATATCCAATATATCTTGTTTGGGCTCCTTTTTATAGTGAAAAAATTAACACGAATGATTTTAAAAGGAAACATCTTTATTTTTATTTTATTAAATCTTAAAAATGTCACAAACCACTCTCAACAATTATTTTGTCCTTAAATTGACTATTGACAGTACTCTGGTTTCATTAATCCTCTGAGGAAAAAGTCCTTTGCCGCTGAGCCTCAGAGAATACACTTTTTGAATTTTCCCAAGTTTGTTACGTCATAGGTCAAAACGGGTGCAGTTTTTAGGCCTATAAATCCCTGCCAGACTCTCTGAAAGCATTTTTTATGTTAAATTACGTTTATTACTACTGCTTGCTTACGCTAACATGTTGATTACAATTATTATGAAGCTGGAAAAAAACGTCTGGTTGTAGAAATGGTCGTAATTTGAAGTACTAAAACATGAGATACCACAGCAAAAGTATGTTTAAAGTAATTCACTACGTACAAACAAAATAATTCCCAATCTGCCGTCTCGTTTACTTTGAACCGAGACTTCTCTGTGACAGCGATTTTAACTATGACGAGTAAATCCCGTAGAACAATGCGCGGCGGACGCGTCTTGACGGGGTGCGCTCCTGTCACCCGGCTCTATTTTTAGAGCGCGTTGTGCCGACCCTGCCGAACCCTGTCTGATTCCCTCACATCACTGTCGCCGCACCTGATCCACGATATCATCCGGCGGACCTTTGAGTCAAAAGTCGCTGGCTTTGGTTCACAGTTGTGGATTTTTCGAGACAATTAAGGGTTCTATATCACGGCAAATTTACTTTTAAGGTTTTAGCTGTGTTTATAACGTCGCGCCGTCGTCACAAAAAAATCTGGAGTTGCGTTTTGTTTCACGTTTGAGTGATTAAAGGTGTGTTATGCTAAATTTTGGACTTTTTGGCGCTTTCTACCAAACTATAACGTTAATCCCTCATCAAAAACATGCCCGAAGAGGTTTTAGTTGTCATCCATGCATGTTTGAGTAATGTAGAGATCTCTCCCGGGCCATATTCGAACCCTCCTGTCCAAGGCTCCGCCCAAAATCCTACATCCCTCATGCTCCCACACGACAATTCTCAATAAATGTACAAAAATGTATTCAAAACTACACACTACGACTTCACAAACCTGGTGCAATGTGCAGTAGTTTCATTGTGTTTTGATAGCGCTCTGAAGGGGGAGTGACAAAAAGGTAAAAACGAAAGTGAAATTAGTTTGAGTGTTGTTGTTTGACGATTCAAAACAATAAAAAGTAATGTGATGATCTAAATATGTTTTGTTAGCAGTTAATACCCAATTAAAGTCTAGCTCAGAATGCTTAAATTCAACTTATGATGTCATCAGGTGGTACTCCAGAAAGTGCTCCTCCATGTTTTCAAAGTCCAATCACTTTCACCAGACTTGTTCTTATCATTACGATGCTTAAAGTGTAATTTCTGTCCTGTGAATGTGACTTTTTTTAGTATCGACACCTGCTCAAAGAAGTATCTAGATTCGTATCTTTTTTCGATACTTTTGACAGCCTTAATCATGTTTTTTTGTTGTGTTTTTTAGGCTGGGTGGAGCAGGAGACATACTACTGAGCACAGACTGGGAGAAACCGTTAAATCATTTATCAAAACACATCAAATCGAGACATTTGCTGCCATGTTACATCTGTGTTTAAGATTTTAGTTCAACCAAAAGAAAAAGAAAAAGCCAAACATGAGTAACTTATGCATTTCTATGTGTTGGTGTCATTCACAATAAAACTGTTCTGTTGTACTTTACGCTGGTTTGGAGTTTGTTTATTCAAAGTACATGGGTAGGGTTGTGGTATCCTGTGTAAATATAATGTGGGTTTAACCGTGTATTAGAAACATCACTATTGGATATTAACTTATGGGATTTGAAAAGACAAAGAGCAAAAAAGATGTAATTTTTTTTGTTTATTTTTACATATGGTACCTGAAAGTAGATTCCCAGACAGTGATGGGAAGAATACTTTGAAAATATACTAAATTACAGAATACTGAATGCCTCTAATGTATTTACTTAATGTAATACTTATAATGCAAATCTGTGTAAAGCAGGCAAGAGCAGGCAATCACGACTATAGCAACCACAGAATCAAACTTCATTACAATTACAATTAAATTATTTAGAATTAGTGAATAAGAAGAAAGTGTTCTGAAAGCAACCAAATGAAAGAGGAGGAGGAGTAGAAGTAGCAACAGTAGCAGTAGCAACAGTAGTAGTAGTAGCAGTTACAGAAGAATTAGTAGTAGTAGTAGTAGTAGTAGTAGGTGCAATAGCAGTAGAAATAGTAGTTGCAGGAGCAGTAGTAGTAGCAGTTGCAGTATAATTAATAGTGGTAGTTGCAGTAGCAGTAGATTTAGTAGTAGTGTAAATATTGGTAATTTGGTATTGGTTTCAGTAAATTTCTCACAAGATATTTAAAATATTACTGGAGTAAAAGTACTTATTGAGCGTTGGCATTTGGAAACAAATGTATTCAAGTAAAGATTACCTAATGTGTACTTCAAATACTCTTTATTGCTCTGCACCATAGACACGTCTAATGTCACACTATGGAACATTCCAGGCAAAGGAATAGCGTCTCCAGGTGTCTCCTCCAACAGAGAAGTGACATTAAATGTAGTTAATACGATTAACTGAGATTCAGGAGCAGGACCAGGCCTCAGCCGCCCTCTCCTCTCACCAGCGAACCACAACTCACCTCCACCACGCCTCGAATTTCCCAGAATCCTATATGTAGCAGCCTTTCCCATCATCCCAGTTTGTCTCGGCTAACTCGACCCCACCCTCCCATCCCCTATTTTGTCTTTCAGTCATAAGAGCCCCTACAAGGGGGGTCCCGTTTCTGGCTGGGCCAATTGTAAGATTGAGACGGAGCCCCCACCCATAGTCTCAACCCAGCCATCTCTGCCTTGCTTCGTACATTATCAATAAACTTCTTGGCACTATGTCATCGTTGGCGTGGTCCTAGCTAGTGAATTACAACCTGAACATCTATGGTTGTCAATCAAATGGTTACATGGTGACTTTACCGGCTTGTCAAAGCCTCATCTCATCAGACCTCAGAAGCTGAGCAGGGCTGGACCTGGAGAGTACATGGACGGGAGACCACAGGGAACACCAGGTGCCACAGAGAAAGAAACACAAACAAGATGTGAATGTAAAGTAAGTGGCTTTTATAAAGTGAAGTAATAACTCAAAGAAAATACAAATGCCCAAGGGCTAAGCCAAAGCAGCCAATAGATCAATAATGACCTCTAGTGTCTCAAACACATTTCAAACACAATTCAAACTTTGCCATCAAGTATCTAAAAGGTAAATTCACAAATGTTGAAGCAGATCATCCCTATTAGTGACTAGGCCCAAGAACTCAGTTTTACAACAACAACAAAAACCCTCACTGTTTTACATCCATATTCATTTTACCTGCCCCCATCTGCATTCAATATTATTGACCTATAGAATGTTGTGATGTCATCTGAAAACCTGCAACATTCACAAACCAAGAAGACATTTGGAAATGATGACAACTTCCTTTGGGCTCTGTTTGCGGTAGTAAGTCTGACAAAATCTAGGAAAAATTTGAAATTGTCCCAGTTTTCTTCATCTCCATGTCAATGTAGCGTTCTGTTATTTCGGATAATCAACAGTTACAACCATATCTCAGGTTTCATCATTTCCACACTGACACATAAGATAAGATAATCCTTTATTGCAGGGGTGTCTAAACTTTTTTCATCAAGGGCCAAATATCTAAACACAGACCAAGCAGAGGTCTGATCGAGGGCCGTAGACTGGAGCTCAGTACAGTGAATAACTGAAATATGTGCATGGTTTAACACGTTAGAATGAACCATCAGTCTTTATTCATGCTAAGATCCTTAAAACCACACACTAAATATTCAATATTAGCTTTATCAAGGTAGATTTTCTAAAAACTTGCAGTAAAAGTTAATTTTTAATTGGGGCCAAGGTAATAAGGTAATTTGGGCCAAGTCTCCTGAAAGCCTGAGGGTCCAGAAAAATTTGTACAAGGGCTGCATTTGGCCCACGGGCCGTAGTTTGGACATGCCCTGCTTTATTGTCTCCCATGGGAGAAATTTGTCTTGGGACAGGGAGTAACATGCTTTATCAAAAAAACAGGACAACACAACACGAGCACCACATAAACAAACACCATAGAACAAAAATAGATACGAGACCAAGTATGACCACGAGTGATGCACCAGCAGGACCTTACCTCACCAGGACCTTCACTCTGAGTGCACTGGTACATGTGACGAGAAGAAACAAGGCACCAAATTCCAGATGATTCCAAACAGCACATACGTCTGCAGTCTTCATTTTACCACTGATCACATTTACTTCAGTGGGTTTGATCACGTTCGGTCGTTGAGCCCAGTGTCGGGAACTACACCGGAAGTGTCATCGCATGTTTCCAAAAGTCTTCCTGGTTTGTGACGTAAGCGTGAACAGAGTCTATGATGAAAGTGTTGTGTTTGAGTGTTGGTGAAATTCAGTGAAAATGTTGAGCAAGATCATTATAAATACACAACTGGGGCATCACGACACATAAAAACTTGAACTTTCCGTAGCGTACATTAACAGCAGCACATCCCCTGACCTCATTACCTTTAAATCCAGATAGCGTCGTGCTAGTTGTGCAGCTCCATAATCTGCAGGAGCGGTTGGGTGTGTTCTGTGGAGCACGGCGGTGAAAACGAGCAGGTCCCTGTGTGCTGTGTTTATCTCCACTGTGTTTGCTCAGGTCATTACGGAGCCCACCTCCAGCCCCCAGCGAGCACGAGCAGCCAGCCAGAAAATACATGGACCACTTCAGCAAACAGGAAACTAACTAAGTTCACTCCAGAGGTGGGACGCGACGATGAAGAAGAACCACGCTCGAGTAGGTGCCTAGTATTTCAAAATAACATGTTCACAATAATTTCATTACTCAAGTAGAAGCTCGGAAATATTTGATCAATCTACTACTGTATTTTTTGGATTATAAGTTGCTTTTTTCATGGTTTTGGTGTTTCCTGTGATTTATACTCTAGTGCGAAATATTAAAATATATAATTTCAAGTTTGTTATTTTCACACTGAAGCCATGACAGGCTCTAGTCTTGTGTGTCAATATCTTCTGCTCCTGTTCCTCCTGAATCTGTGTATCATTCGTTCATTACTTTTTCAATATAAAACCAAAAATAAGAAAACAAAAAAACAACTATTTTCTTCATTATTTGTCTCCAAAACCAAAATGAAAAAAACAGATAATGATTCGTTTTTTCAGTTTTCGATTTTGTGTTTAAATGAAGAATGGAAAAAACGGATAACGGCCGTTTCCCGTTTACGTGACTTCCGTGACTTTTGCACCGCATACGGACTGAACCAGGACTGAACCAGGACTGATCGAGGTCCAGGAGCAGGCCAGGACCAGACCGGGACCAGAGTGGGACAAGACTCTGAGCTTTGACTCTGAGCCTCCGCAGGGTCCGAGCCTCAGCTTCGAGCTCCGGTCCTTCCGTGGGCTCTGAGCCTCCAGTCTCGTCCCGGTCTGGTCCTGGTCTCAGTCCCGGTCTCAGTCCCGCTCTGGTCTCAGTCTCGGTCTGGTCCCAGTCTCAGTTCTGATCTCAATCTTGGCCTGGTCCCGGTTTGGTCCCGGCCTGGTCTCAGTCTCGGTCTGGTCCGGGTGTGGTCCTGGTCTCAGTCAGAAAGAGTCTCTGTTCTGTCTGTATCATGTCAGTGTCTTGTAGATTTCAACAGATTTCAGGTTCTCTCGGGGGCGGGGACAGGTGTATGGATCAGGTATGAGTGGATGCTGGGCTACTGAAGTTTGAGACATTTCTTCTCGTCATGTGTGCACTCACCTGCAGTTTTTATTTATGCAGAAAGAACAAAAATGTGGCTGTTTGCTGCAGGTGTTCCAGTCAGTAGGAGCAGGTAGAGGGTGCTCTTAGAAAAAGGATCAAAACTTAAACACAGGCACTCCAGAAAAAATTGAAAAAGTTAAAAATTGCATGAGGAAAAATATAGTTAAAAGGCCTTTATTTGAATCTTCATAATGAAGACCAGTTAAGGTCAAAACATGTTGGCTTTGGCCATTCAAATAAAGGCCTTTTAACTATATTTTTCCTCGTGCGATTTTTAAAAAACTTTTTCTATTTTTTTTGGAGTGCCTGGAATCCGTTGTGTTTAAGTTTTTATTTATATAGCACTTTTCACAGACATATGTCACAAAGACGCTTTACAGAGCATTATTCATTCACTCCAGACTCAGCGGTGGTAAACTACTATTGTTGCCACAGCTGCCCTGGGACACACTGACGGAAGAGAGGCCATCAGCCCCTCTGACCACCACCAACACTCACACACACCACTTTCTTACTTTCATACTAGGCAATGTGGGTGAAGTGTCTTGCTGAAGAACACAATGACAGTTTTTGTGACTGTCGCCCCACTGTGGCTCCTGACTTTCCGAGTGTGACCAGACCCGGCCCTGCTGAGCTTCTGACATCTGACAGGATCAGGATTTGATAAACTGGTTTGGCCATAAATGTTCATTTCATTAATGTTCATTTAGCATCAGAACTTATTTTATTACATGGCGATAAACTTAATCATATTCTGCAGATTAAGATGCAAATCGTGAAATCTGCAGCTGAAAACTGTCATTGAACAGCAGAAAGAAAGTTTGGAGTGAGCGAGAAACTTGTGAGGGACTGGAGGAAACCAGAGGATACACTAACTGCAGTCAAGAAAACAAAAAACACTAGATTTACTGACAGCGAGGATGAAGAATTTAATGGATTTAGTGATTTGGAGTGAGATGGAGAGTTTGGTAAACTTGTTCTGTTCTGTTGTTTATGTTATAATTTATCTGAAGAACTGTTCATATGTGACGTTAACAGTCTGTTGTTCTCTACAGAGACCCTGTAGTCACATGATCATGTTTGTTTTGGCCGCCATATTGACGGTCCTGACGACTGTAGCTGTATATAGTAACATGGCTTGTCTGTGGTCAGGTCATAAATTCCCTGATTTATGGGAGCCAGTGTGAAATACAGGGTGTCTTACAATTAACCCATCACACCCCTAAAAAAAAACAAAAAAAAACTAAAAACTAAAAATAAATAAATAAATAAATAGATAGTCCAGATGACATCCCATACAGACCTGGACAGGGTCATCCCGATGTTCCCGATGTTCCTCCAATTACGAAAGGTTTCTATGTTCCCTGTTAAAACTGTGGGCCGTCCTCATCTCAAGTTATCACCATCAACTCATAAAACAGCACAATGTAGAACTTTGTACTAGGGAATGGGCATGATTATTCGATTAATCGATAATTGATCATTAAGAATTTCATTGATTACGTAAATTTTAATCGACAAACCGAATGTAGGTTGCTGTGTGTAATGTGACCAAACAGGTGTGTACATGTGTCTCTGCATCAGAAGGAGCGAGACACAAACAGTGGGTCAGTCTGTAACATGCCGAAGCACAAATGTGTATTTAACCAGGATTTGTACATGAAATTCCATACTTTCCGTTGCGTTCGGGACAAGTGTGAGTCCATGTGCACAGTGTATAAAGCAGCACATATGTTTCGGTGTCCAGTGAGAAAAAGTTTTACCAGGTGAGAGTTGCGCAATGTCGATGACGAGTCCCCACCCCCTCCCCCCGTACGGTGTCCTGGTTTTGACAAACACAAATCTGGTCACACTAACCTGTATTCACCTGAATCATGTCTTTTAATCCGACAGAAATTGAACCACATCAGCGACACAAGAGCTGGAGTTTTATCTTTGCTGAGTTTATGCAAATTAGCGATGTGGTTTTAAGTTTTGTTTCTCTGAGAGTTGCACAAAACTAAATTAAACACATTATAATGTCAAACGGGCTGATGTGGCTCTAGAGTGGTTACGGTTTATATGTTGTAAAGTTGAATTTATTTATGCAGATTAGTAGTGCAGATAGTAATAATAATGATGATCATTTTAATATAAAAACGTTAATGATTAATCGATAATCGATCATTAATTCTTCCGACGATCGATTAAGAAAATTTAATCAAATGCCCGTCCCTAGTTTGTACAAACTCACTACATCAACCCGGAGCAGAAGCTCTGAGCTCGGGTAACAGCAGCAGACTCTGGTTTGGATCTAGTCTGACTGTAGAATTAGTCACACGAGGCTAAATGTAGTTCACTTTATAATTTGAATCAGTTGAATAGGGCCTATTCAGTGGTGTCTTTTTCTTTTTTCACATTTCAGTCTGTATTGCTCAACAGTTCGGAGATGGAGACCCCCGAATATTGACACACTGATGACAGCTCCACTTGTCTCGTCTGTCAGCTTCAACTGGGATCTGATACAACTGAAGCCCTGTGTGTTTATCTCTCTGCTGATCACAGCTCTGTGCACAACACTTTTACACCACATGTCTTAATAGGAAATTTAAGGAACAATTTGAAAATGTGTTCACTTTACAATGGCGGCCTGGCTCACTGGGGCCGGAAGTAGATCAGGGCAAGACTGAGGTTCTCTATTCTATTGTTATTACTGTTTTTAAGATGAAATGTCTGTTCTTGGTCTCAGATTTTATAAAATGTATTTCCCCCAAAAATGTGACTTATTCTTCATTACACAGTTTTTGGCTGGTGTGAATCAAGGAATTGATTGCAGGTGTGTCTCTGCTCTGGGAGAAGCCACGCCCCCTGCCACACTCAAGCCCTGCAACAAACACAAAAAGGGAGAAAACACAAAAAAACAAAATCCTAATACGTCTCCCGTTTACGTGACTTCCACGACTGTGATGCCGGACTTTGCACCGAATACGAACTGAACCAGGACTGAATCAGGTCCGGGACCAGATCGGGACCAAAGCGGGACCAGAGCGACTCCGAGCTTTGACTTCGAGCCTCTGCAGGGTCTGAGCCTCAACTTCGAGTTCCGGCCCTGCTGTGAGCTCTCAGCCTCCGATCTGGTCTCAGTCTGGTCCCGGTTTGGTCCCGGTCTGGTCCTGGTCTGGTCTCGGCCTCAGTCCTGCTCTGGTCCTGTTCTGGTCTCGGCCTCAGTCCTGCTCTGGTCCTGGTCTGGTCTCAGTCTTGGTCTGGTCCCGGGCTCAGTTCTGATCTCAGTCTCGGTCTGGTCCAGTCTGGTCTCAGTCTCAGTCCAGCTCTGGTCCCGGGCTCAGTTCTGATCTCAGTCTCGGTCTGGTCCCGCTCTGGTCCCGGTCTTGTCCCGGTCTGGTCTCAGTCTTGGTCTGGTCCCGGTCTTAGTCATGATCTCAGTCTTGGTCTGGTCTTTGTCTCAGTCCTGCTCTGGTCCTGGTCTGGTCCTGGTCTCAGTTCTGATCTCAGTCTCGGTCTGGTCTCTGGTCTCAAGTCTCGGTCTGGTCCCGGTCTGGTCTCAGTCTCGGTCTGGTCCCGGTCTGGTCCGGTCCTGGTCCGAACTGGTTCAGTGGTTCAGGTCTGGTTCTGGTTCAGTCCTGGTTCAGTCTGGTTCAGTCCGGCATCACAGTTTAAGTCACGTAAACGGGAAACGGCCATTTTTTCCATTCTTCATTTAAACACAAAATCGAAAAAATGACAAAAACAAATCTTTATCTGTTTTTTCATTTTGGTTTTGGAGACAAATAATGAAGAAAACAGTTATTTTTTCATTTTCTTATTTTTGATTTTATATTGAAAAACGAATGAACAAACGGTACACGGATTCATGGAGCAGATGAAAAGAGCAGAACACTGTTGAAGTTCTAGTCTGGACCTTGGTGTGGACTTTCACGTGTCAATCAAACTCTGGATTTAAAGTTTGTCTGTGGAACCTTCAGTCGTCCAGTCCAACCATAACAACAAAAAAACTCTTTTCTGTCACTGGACAAAAGTTTTTGAGTGAAGACATGTTTCCACGGCTCTTTCTCAGACGCTCTTACAGAATCGATATCTTTAATGCCAGACTGTGGGACATTCCAGGCAGACGCTCCTTCAGAAAAGTCCCACAGCGCGTCTTTAAATAACCGTATCTATCTTTTTCTCTCTCCACGTCTCACCCCCGCAGAACGACGGAGACAAACGACGGAGACGTGACACATGACCTCTTTCTCTCCGCGCGTGTCGTCCATCACTCCATCCCGTCCACGGCCGAGGCCTCGCTCACACCCGAGAGATAAACTGTTGCCACGGCGATGGAGCGATAGACACGGCTGACACGAGAGACAAGAGAGAGAGAGGGAAATGAAGACGGAGAGAGGGAGAGAGGGAGGAGACGGATCCCTGAAGTGAGAGAAAGAAGGAAAGAGAGAGAATAGGGGTAGAAAGGGGGAGGAAGAAAACAGAGAAAGGAGGAGAGACAGGGAGAATTGAGGGTAAAGAGAGAGAGGAAGAAAAGGGAGGGAGAGGGGAGAGAGAAAGAAAATGGGGCATAGAGAGAGGGAGAGAGAAAAGGGAGAGAGAAAGAGAGAGAAAAATGAGGGGGAAAGAGAGGGAAAGAGAAAAGGGGAGGGAGAGGGGGCGAGAGAAAGAGGAAGAAGAGGGAGAGAGAAAGAGAGAATGGGGTAGAGAGAAGGAGGAAGGAAAGGGCAAGAGAGGGGGAGAGAAAGAGAGAGAGAAAATGGGGGTAGAGAGAGGGAGAAATAAAAGGGAGGTAGAGGGGGACAGAGAGAAATGGGGGTAAGGAGAGAGAAAGAAAAGGGGAGAGAGACAGAATGGGGGTATAGAGAAGGAGGAAGAAAAGGGAGGAGAGAGGAAAGACAGAAAGAGAGAAAATGGGGCGTAGAGAGAGGGAGAAAGAAAAGGGAGGGAGAGGGAGAAAGAAAGAAAGGGGAGAGAGAGAATGGGGTAGAGAGAAGGAGGAAGAGAAGGGCAGAGAGAGGGGGAGAGAGAAAAAGAGAAGAGAATCTGGAGTAGAGAGGGTGAGGAAGAAAAGGGAGAGAGAGAAAGAGAGAGAGAGAAAATAGGGGTAGAGAAAGGGAGGAGAGAAAAATGAGGGGCAGACAAAGAAAGAAAAGGTAGTGAGAGAAAGAGAGAGAGAGAAATGGGGTTAGAGAGAGGGAGAAAGAAAATGGAGCGAGAAGAGGAGAGAAAGAGAGAGAGAAAAAAATGGGGTAGAGAAAGGGAAGAAGAAAAGGGAGAGGGGCAAAGAGAAAGAAAGGGGAGTAGAGAGAGAGTGAAAGAAAATGGAAAGAGAGAGGGAGAGAGAAATAGAGAGAGACAAAATGGGGGTAGAGAGAAGGAGAAAGAAAAGAGAGAGAAAGAGGGGAAGAGAGAAAGAGAGAGAGAAAATGGGGTGTAGAGAGAGGGATAAAGAAAAGGGAGTGAGAGGTAGAGAGAAAGAAAGGGGAGAGAGAGAATGGGGTAGAGAGAAGGAGGAAGAAAAAGAAGAGAGAGGGGGAGAGAGAGAATGGGGAGTAGAGCGAGGGAGGAAGAAAAGGGAACGAAAGGGGGAGAGAAAAAGAATGAGAATGAGATGGGGAGAGAGAAAAAGAGAGGGAATGGGGTAAAGAGAGGAAGGAAGAAAGGGAGAAAGAGGGGGAGAGGGAACAAGAGAGAGAAAATGGGGGTAGAGAGAGGGAGGAAGAATGGGAAGTGGAGAGAGGGAGGAAGAAAGGGAGAGAGAGACAAAGAGAGGAGAATAGAGAGAGGTAGAAAAGAGAGAGAAAGAAAATGAGGGTTAGAGAGAGAGGAAGAAAAGGGATAGAAGGGGAAAGAGAGGGGGAGAGAGAAAGAGAGAAAATGGGGAGCAGAGAGATGAAGGAAGAAAAGAGAGAGAGAGAGTGAGAGAGAGAAAATGAGTGTAGAGAGAGGGAGGAAGAAAAGGGAGCAAGAAGAGGAGAGAGAAAGAGAGAAAATAGAGGTAGAGAAAGGGAAGAAGAAAAAGGAGTGTGTGAGAGAGAGAGGGGAAGAAAAAGAGAGAGAAGAATGAGGAGTAGAGAGGGTGAGGAAGAAAAGGGAAAGAGAGAGAGAAAATGAGGATAGAGAAAAGGAGGAAGAAAGGGAGGGAGAGAGAGAGAGGGGAGTAGAGAGACGGAGGTAGAAAAGAGAGAGAAAGAAAGAGAAAATGAGGGTTAGAGAGAGAGAGAGAGAGGAAGAAAAGGGATAGAAAGGTAAAGGAAAAATGAGGGAGAGAGAGGGGGAGAGTGAAAGAAAAGGGAGTAGAGAGAGGAGGAAGAAAAGGGAGTGAGAGGGAGAGAGAAAGAAAGGAAAGAGAGAGAATGGGGTAGAGAGAAGGAGGAAGAAAAAGGAGAGAGAGGAGGAGAGAGGGAATAGGGTAAAGAGAGGAAGGAAGAAAAAAAAAAGGGGGAGAGAGGGGGAGACAAAAAGAGAGAGAATGGGGAGTAGAGGGTGAGGAAGAAAAGAGAGAGAGAGAAAGAGAGAGAGAGAGGGGAATAGAGAGAGGGGGAAGAAAAGGGAGAGAGAAAAATGAGGGGTAGACAAAGAAAGAAAAGGTAGAGAGAGAAAGAGAGAGAGAAAATGGGGGTAGAGAAAGGGAAGAAGAAAAGGGAGAGGAGGAGGAGAAAGAAAGGGGAGTAGAGAGAGGGGAAGGAAAAAAAAGAGAGAGAATGGGGAGTAGAAAGGGTGAGGAAGAAAAGGGAGAGAGAGAAAGAGAGAGAGAGAATGAGGATAGAGAACGGGGGAAGGAAGGGAGGAAGAGAGAAAGAAAGAGAAAATGAGGGTTAGAGAGAGAGAGAGAGGAAGAAAAGGGATAGAAGGGTAAAGGAAAAATGAGGGAGGGAGAGGGGGAGATGAGGAAAGGAGAGAGCGCTGTCGATAAAGCGAGAGAGAGGAAAATGGAGCGAGAGAAGAGAAAGACGAGTGAGAGAGATAGATAGAGAGAAAGAGAGGGAGAGAGAGAGGAGAGTCACATTATCATGCCTTCATCCTGCGTTCACAAAGCAAAAGCAGACCCCCCCATCCCAATGTGCCTGTTGCCATGGAAACCTCTCTCTCCTCCGCTCTCACTCCTCCCCCTCCCTCGCTCTTTCCCTTACTCTTCTTTTTCCTCTCTCTCGCTCCCTTTTTATCTCTCTCGCCTTATTGACATTTCTCCTCCCCCCTCTCTCCATTCCTCCTCTCTCTCTTCCCTTTTCCTTCTCTCTCACTTTCTCTCTCTCTCTCCTTCCATCTCTCGCTCTTTTTGCTCTCCTCTTTCGCTCTCTCGCTCCTCTCCTCTCACGTTCCATCTATCTTTTTGACCCCCTTTCGCCGTCTCTCTCCCCGTCCTCCTCTATCTCCATCTCTCGCTCTTTCTCTTTCTCTTTTGGTCTCCATCGCTCTTCGTTTCTCTCTTTCTCCTCGTCCTCTCATCTTCCCGTCTCTTTCTCTCTTTCCCTTTTTCTGTCGTCTCCCTCTCCATCCTTCTCTCTCTCTTCTCTCCGTCTCTCCCTCCCCCTCTCCGTTCTTCTCTCTCCCTCCCTCCCCCTCTTTTTTTCTCTCTTCTAACATCTAAATAAAATCGCTGCTATTTATAGAACAACACACACACACACACACGCACACTACACACACTACACACACTACACACACACACACACACACACACACACACACACACACACACACACACACACTACACACACACACACACACACACACACCACACACACACACACACACACACACACACACACACACTACACACACACACACACACACACACACACACACACACACACACACACACACACTACACACACACACACACACACACACACACACTACACACACACACACACACACACACACACACACACACACACACACACTACACACACACTACACACACACACACACACACACACACACACACACACACACACACACACACACACACACACACACACACACACACACACAGCCCATTCATGCATGACAACAAAAATACTGTGCAAGAATCCTACACATATGTACACAGAGTACTACACAATCTGTATGTACTTATACACAGAGTACTACACAATCTGTGTGTACTTATACACAGAGTACTACACAATCTGTATGTACTTATACACAGAGTACTACACAATCTGTGTGTACTTATACACAGAGTACTACACAATCTGTATGTACTTATACACAGAGTACTACACATATGGACTTTTATAGAGACACATATGTGCTTCAAACTATACACGCAATTGTACACATATGTACTTATACACAGAATACTAGGTACTGTATATATACATACAGTATTTCATGTTATACACACAATACTACACATATGTACTTCATATTTAACACAGAATACTACACATATGTACTTATACACAGAATACTACACATATGTCCTTCATATTTAACACAGAATACTTCACATGTGTACTTCACATTTAACACAGAATACTACGCATATGTACTTATACACAGACTACTACACATATGTACTTCATATTTAACACAGAATACTATACATATGTACTTATACGCAGAATACTACACATATGTACTTATACGCAGAATACTACACATATGTACTTATACACAGACTACTACACATATGTACTTATACGCAGAATACTACACATATGTACTTATACGCAGAATACTACACATATGTACTTATACATAGAATACTACATATGTACTTCATATTTAACACAGAATAGATTCAGATTCAGAAAACTTTATTGATCCCATAAGGCAATTCATTTGCAGCATCTCCGAGCAAACACAAACACAAACAAACACACAGTGTGTCAGTCCAATTGTCGTCCACCAGTGGAACTCAAAATAAATAAATAAATACTACACATATGTACTTATACACAGAATCCTACACATATGTACTTCATATTATACACAGAATCCTACACATATGTACTTCATATTATACACAGAATCCTACACATATGTACTTCATAAAATACACAGAATCCTACACTTATGTACTTCATATTATACACAGAATCACATATGTACTTCATATTGTACACAGAATCCTACACATATGTACTTCTTATTATACACAGAATCCTACACATATGTACTTCTTCTTATACACAGAATCGTGCACATATGTACTTCAAATGATACACAGAATCGTGCACATATGTACTTGGTCACATGTAGTACTCGTGTATGAAGACATCGTCACAGTGTGTTTGGGGCTGTGGTGCTGCTGAGTCTCCATCTGTGAGTGACTCCACCTGTGCACGTTTCATTTAACACTCACAGTGTCAGAGTGTGTAGAGGCGGGACTGAAGCTCACAGGGCCACAGCCAGACGAGGGGAGGTGAGGGACGAGTAGGGGGCCCCACGTGTAAAGGGGGCCTCAAACATTTTTTCTTTTTTAAGGAGAGGGCGTGTCCAAGTGGGGCTGTACTTCACTGCTGGAGGCTGGAGTGAGATGGTACAAGTACATATATGGTAACAGCATCTGTGACCACTGTGGTGTTTAAAAGCACTGCCAGTGTGGGTAAAGTCTGTCAAGTTTGCCTCAGTATCAGGCAGCAAAGAGGAGTGTGGGGAAAAGTTACACCTGCACACCGCTGTAAGCCCATGCGAGCGTGCACACATCAAACTTTTATAGTTTTCTGTGCGTTCGTTTAAAACCAGTGTCTGTTTCATATGCTCCCACCCCACGGCAGACCTGCTTCTGTCTCGCTCCCGTCTGTCCAGCAGTCCACTCCCACAGACTCACCTGAGGTACAAGTGTCCACTGCTGCTCCAGCTGACCACTCACATTCTTATCTTTCAGGTGCACTGCATTTAGTCCCACACAGGTGGATGCCTCGCAGATTATGGAATACGTTTATTGTCATATAAATGTTTCTGATGTTACCACAGATATGATACGTGTGTCTGCTCCACTGTCACAGCCCTGAGCTGTCAGTGAATGTGTGCACAGAGTTCGGTCGCGAGAATATGAGGAAATCAACATCGCAGCATTAGGACCACAGACAGAGTAAGAAAACACACTTTAGGACATTGCTTTTGTACAGATCCAGCTCAAACCAAACTACAGAGCAGGGCTGAGTTGATTCAGGGAGCGGGCGAGGGGCTGCGCTCTGCTGTGGGAGGGCATCCAGACGACTCCCGCACAGAACACAGACATGTTATGAATGTTAAGCATTTATCATCCTAATATATTTCCAAA
The DNA here is from genome assembly GCF_026225935.1 of Boleophthalmus pectinirostris. NCBI lineage: Eukaryota > Metazoa > Chordata > Actinopteri > Gobiiformes > Gobiidae > Boleophthalmus > Boleophthalmus pectinirostris. The sequence continues at coordinate 4,288,781 of NW_026570994.1, read as the reverse complement.
TAAAAGAAGTCTTGAGCATGTTACGTGTTGTTTTTCAGGGTTTGATATTTACTTTTACAATTCTGGCAATTTTCTAAACGCGTCACACCTGCCCTCAGTCTGCTCCACTCACCTGATGTTCAGACACGACACACCTCCTGTTCAGAAGTCCACTCCTAACACTTGTGCTAAGTGCTAAGACTGGGGGTAAGATACGGCCCAAGATCTTATTTTTTGTTTTTACTTACAAATATAGAATTTTTGTATCCAGAATAGGGTTGGAAAAACATTGGAAATTACATATGAAACAAAACTAAAACTAATATCGAAACTAGATACTCACTTGAAGTATCGATACTGAAAAAAAATCACGTTGAAAAGATGAAATTTGAGCTTTCCTGAATAGATTTAGTGTAATTCTGAGCATTATTAGAGCTAGTATAAGACTATAAAAGGTGCACTATGTAACTTTTCGGGTGCTCGTTTCTATGGAGATGTTGTTGCTGTGCCTGGAATGTTCCGCAGTGTGACATTAAACAGTTCTACCTTACATTTATTCAGTTACAGGTGGTTTTATAGCTCAAAAATACTAAAAAAACAGGCATTCTGACTGTGAGCGGGGTCGCCTTTCCACACATCTGACCTGTAACTTCTTGGTCATCTGTTTTGGTCTCCATGAAAATAGAAAAAGTTTAATGCCATACTGTGAAACATTCCAGACAAAGCGATAACATCTCCATAAAGAAAAACATTTGATGGACCCTCCACCAGAAAAGTTACACAATGTACCTTCAAAATGACTGTTATTTTGTGTTGGAAATTATATTCTATTACTGAGAACATCTTTATTATCTTCACTGCTTGAAAAGAAAATGTTTAAATTGTTTGCAAACTTGAAAATTCCAAATCTCACGTAATAAAATTTCGTCGTTTTATTTTCTTCATGTACTCCTGCAGTAAAAGTACACACCTGTATAGCTCTAAAAATAGACGCAGTACTTTCCAGAGGCCGTGCGCTGATTTTTTCCACAGGAGGTAAGATCTGTCTGGGTTTTATCTTGTCAGCCGGCGCACGGGCTCGACCGGTGATAAGGTCCGTTAGGATACGGCGTTGCAGACAGCCAGTGACACGCTCCACCTATCAGGGGACAATGGGAGACTAAAGGGCCCCTCCGATACGGCCCCGGGATCATTCTCAAGCTGATAGAAACGGGCCCCGCAATCCGCAACAGGGGCCCCAAAAAGCCGACGATTTAGTTAAAGACGACATATTGTGTTTTTGTGTCTGTGATACAGTTATAATCTATGACACACGTGGAACATTGTGTTGGAGTTTGGACTTTTTAAATCGCAATTTTCATCTAAAAGTATTTAATTGAAGATACAAATCTGCTGGCAAAATGGTGTCTTTAAATAAATAATTAAAGGGCCAATATTACGTTATTTTCTTATCTATGTTATAGCACAGCCCGAAATAAACAAACAATAAAGAAATAAACATAAAACAGGTTTAGTTCTGGTTCAATCCTGGTTTGGTCCTGGTTTAGAACTGGTTTAGTTCTGATTCAGTCCTTGGTTCAGTCTTGGTTTAGTTCTGGTTCAGTCCTGGTTTAGTCCTGGTTTAGTCCTGGTTTAGTCCTGGTTTAGTTTTGGTTCAGTTCTGGTTTAGTCCTGGTTTAGTTCTGGTTCAGTTCTGGTTTAGTCCTGGCTTAGTTCTGGTTTAGTCCTGGTTTAGTCTGGTTTCTGGTTTAGTCCTGGTTTAGTTCTGGTTCAGTTCTGGTTTAGTCCTGGCTTAGTTCTAGTTTAGTCCTGGTTTAGACCTGGTTTAGTCCTGGTTCAGTCCTGGTTTAGTTCTGGTTCAGTCCTGGTTTAGTCCTGGTTTAGACTTGGTTTAGTCCTGGTTTAGAACTGGTTTAGTCCTGGTTTAGTTCTGGTTTAGTCCTGGTTCAGTCCTGGTTTAGACCTGGTTTAGATCTGGTTTAGACTTGGTTTAGTCCTGGTTTAGTCCTGGTTTAGAACTGGTTTAGTCCTGGTTTAGTTCTGGTTTAGTCCTGGTTCAGTCCTGGTTTAGTCCTGGTTTAGACCTGGTTTAGACTGGTTTAGATCTGGTTTAGATCTGGTTTAGTCCTTATTCAGTCCCTGGTTCAGTCCTGGTTTAGTCCCAGTTTAGTCCTGGTTTTGTCCCGGTTGAGTCCCGGTTTAGTTGTGGTTTATTTCTGGTTCAGTCCTGGTTCAGTTCTGGTTCAGTCCTGGTTCAGTCCTGGTTCAGTTCTGGTTCAGTCCTGGTTCAGTTCTGGTTCAGTCCTGGTTCAGTCCTGGTTCAGTTCAGTCCTGGTTCAGTCCTGGTTCAGTCCTGGTTCAGTTCTGGTTCAGTCCATATACAGCTCAAAAGTTCGGCGTCTTCACTCACTGATTGTTATTTGACGATCAGTGACAGTTATTTTGGTGAGAGTAACTTCAAAGTAATCCAACAGTCTTACATTAAATACAGTAACATTATAATGTAACCAATGACTTTGAAATGACAGTAACAAGTCACAAAAAAAGAACACATTACACTTTTGAAGTAACTTGCCCAACAGTGACACACATCAGAAAACAGCGGAATATCGACCCTTTAGTATTTTTCCCGCTTTCCTTTTCCAACCAAGGAAATCCCACTAAATATTTTCCTCGTCGTAAATATTTGACAATGTGATGGTTTCATATTTTAATAATAGCTGCATATTTCCAGGATCAAAAGATGAGCAGCTAAAGCTCTGATGCGAGCGCACGGATCAAGAGCTCACACAACACATGCCACTCCTGCCACACTGTACCGGGGCATCTGACGCAGAGGGACGTCCGTTCTGGGAGTGGGAGTGGGAATATGTTAGGGTAGACAAAGACGAGGGGGCTTTCTATAGGAGCGTTCACACACGAGGGCCCCATGCTATAAGGGGCCCCGCTCACGGCACTGTCCCATATAGAAGAATAAAGAAGCAAGTGTACGTACTGTAGCCTGTGTGCTTACTGTTGTAAAAAAAAAAAAAAAAGTACTACGATCTACAAAGTGTTTCCAGACTCAGCGACCGTTCAGATCAGAGAGCGGCATTTTAGGTTTAAATTTTAGGATTTCAGCTAAAGATCGACTGATATGAGTTTTTTCATGGCAGATGTCGATACCGATTGTTTGAAACAGGGGTCTCAAAATTTAGCTCAACTTGGCGCCACCTACTGCTCAATTTCATTTCTCTCCAGCGACTAGGTCAGGAATAAGAAAACACTAGATCAGGGGTGTCGAACTCATTTTGTTCCGGGAGCCGTATCCAAACGACTTTGATCTCAAAGGGGCCGGATCAGAAAACTCATGTCATATAAACCCCAAAAATAACAATAAGTTCAAATATTTGTGTAGAGAAACACAAATCTATTACAGAAATCTTTTTTAATTGATGAACTCTTTCTTATTAAGTTTATAATATTATGAACAACCTGAAACTTTAAGAAAAATTAAATTTCAATGTTTTAACATGAACTTGTATGTAAACAGGAATAAGTCAATTTTTCTTGGAAAATCCTGCACTCGGCTCCACTTTTCTCATTTTTGACATTTTTCTGATGAGGGTGTCACGGTCAACAGTCAAAACGATCGTCCTTTAAGAGCGTTTGGAAAGAGACAAGTCTTCATTTGTGCTGCTCTGGTGGGAGGGGCCACGTACAGAGACGCTGGAGACGCTGCTGTGATAAACACCACAGAAAATGACCAATATTTTAATAGAAAATATAATTAAAATATTTTAGTAGAAAATCACCCAAGGGCCACATTAAAAGTCTTGGAGGGCCGGATCTGGCCCCCGGGCCTTATGTTTGACACCTGTGCACTAGATGGTTCGCAAAAACCCTGGAAGTGCGAGTTCGGGCACCAGCCAATCAGTGAAGAGACAGACATTCAGTGTTGGCAACGATTCCAGAGGATTTAAAACCAGAACAAAGAGAATGTTTGGTGAATTTTATCAAGGGGAAAGATGTTATTGTCCTTCTTCCTACAGGACTTAGGAAAAGCTTAATATACCAGTTATCCAACAAGTTCAATGACACATCGAGACTCTTGGAGGTTTTCATCTTTTCTGCTGTGAATGGCCCAGGAGTTTCCACCAAGTCATTGTGGATATCGCCCAAGTGAATATTTGTCCAGGTAGTTGGCGATTCCGACCAGAAATTTGGTTTGGTCCACCTTTTGTCGGGGTTGAAAAGGGTGATTTGTCGTCCATCGATGCTTATGACCAACTTCTGGTCAAATGGTCTTGGGTCCTCTGCCGTTAGAGTGGATAAATAACCGGGATCAATACCCTTTACGTGCTTTCTCGCTCCGTCCGTCATGTTCAATTAGTGTTTCTTGCTGCTGACAAAAATAATTCCCAGCATGCAACGCGCGCTTTTGTCAACAATGAAACTCGCCTCTAAATAATCCCAGGCGTTCAGTTCATGTTCGTTGGGTCGCCCTTCTGATGTGATCCGGACGATCCGGCTCCACCAGTCCTGTTTTCGGACTTTCATCCACGTCTCTTTGGATTTGTGAGCGGGATGTGGGAGTGGGCTGAGGTAGAGGAGCCTCACACTCAGTTTGTCTTCTTCCCTTCTCCTCCTCAGCTGACAGACGTAAAGCGCGATGAGAGAATTCTCCAGCTGCTGCGCAATTATCATCGAAACATCTGCGGAAAAAGTTAGATCATGTTTGTGTCTGTAACGACAAACCGAGATGACAGAAAAGCCGGTAGCAGCTGAAGTGTGTGTTTTCTTCAGGTCGATGTAAATACGTTCATGTCTCTGTCCAATCAGAACCTTCCCCAGCCCCAAATGCTGAGTGGAATTAAATAAAGACAATTTAACGTGTTTTCCATGTAAACCTCAATTCAGATTTTTTATTTCTACGTAAATTCAAAGGAGAATATTTGAGTTCTGAACTATTTAATTCAGAACAATGAAAAAACATCATGTAAACGCGGCTGCTGTCTCTTTAAGTTTATGGAGCAATGATAATGAATTTATAAATCCAATGTTTTCAAATGACTTCACAGCAATGGTCTGTCTGATCTGCACATGTTGTAGTTGAATAAATACACTGGACCTCTTCACTAAATGATAAAGTTCAACAACATTTAATACAAAGGCCAGTTAGTTTAACACTGGTCTCTAAACAGGAGGGTCGCAGGTTCAATTTCCCTAAACTGACGAGCGCAGAGATCGGACAGTTCATATCTACTCCAGAACATTGTTGGTTGTGGCAGGAAGAGCATCTGGCATAAACAAAATAAAAACCAAACAAATAGAACAGATTACCTGGTTCAGCCCCCGACAGAAACGGAGCAGATGAGTAAAAAAGAAAAAGCATTTGACAGTAATAGTGTTTCATTCCAGATTAAATCTTTAGAGTTATGTAACGCTGTTTTTTTGGGGGGGAGGATGTTCTCACAATACAATTTGATTCTGTCAAATATTCAGATGATGATAATGGACAGAAACTATCGGCCATAGTTGTCATGAGCAATATTATAGCTTGAACTATGTATTATGGATTAGTATTCATAGTATTTGTATATTAGTATTAGTGTAGAATCAGTATTATGGATTAGTATTATTAGTATATTATATTGAATTAGTATTATGTAAAATTAAAGGTGTACTATGTAACCTTTCTGGTGGAGGGTCCGTCACCTGCTTGTCTCCATGGAGATTGCATGATTTAACCAACTGGTGTTTTTATTGAATTAATGAATAAATAAATTGTCTTTCAAAAGTAAAGAAAATGTCCCCAAACCTGGTCTGCTGTTTCATGCAACACTGCGGAACATTCCAGGCAAAGAAATGTGTGCAGCTATAGGAGGTTTATTGTGATGATGTTTACAGTGACGTCAGCTCCCACTGTGCAGTTTTCTAACACAGAACTTTTATTAAGTTGTTTTAGATCAATATTTTGATTTAGAATATTTCTTAAAAAGTTACAGTTTTGGATTTGTCTGGCAAGGATGCAAGAAAGATAGTTTTACAATACAGCTTGTCACTTTTTGGCACTGGTAATTTGATTTTTAGTGTATTTATTATGAGTTAGTGAGTAGTGTCATAGTACTCGAGACCGGTCTTTGTCTCGAGACTGGTTTTGGTCTCAAGACCGAGACTGTTCTGATCGTGGTCTCGTCTCAGGCTCAAGCACGTTTGGACTCGTCTTGGTCTTGAAGGCACTTGGACTCAGTCTTGTCTCAGGTGCGATCATATTTCATTATGGCCACTGCTGTCATTATTTAATTTCTTTCCACAACATGTGGTTAAAGTTTCCCTAATAAAAGTGCACAAATGCATGACGACATGCGTTTGTTAAATGTGCAGAGGCTGGTAAATCCCACTGCAAAACCAGTAAGAGAATGAAACTCCAGTTAGAAATGTAAAAGAACAGGTTTAAAAATCCTACACACTTTCTTCACTTTTCTTCACAGTTTTGTGTAAAGTGCCAGTGGAAGTTCTCTTAAGGAAGGGATTCTCAAAATGTGGGTCCAAAAAAGGGGCGAGTTTTTAAGTGCAGTACAGTTTGTTGTCTTATTTTATGCCTAAATGAACATTAATCTGATAAAATGGAGATAGATTTATAAAAACACTAACATAAATGTGCCAGAATAACTGTAAAATCCAAATAAATGTTAAAAATGACAAAGATGGTCGTGATTTAATCTTGATGGGCCATGGTCTTGGTCTTGTCTCAGTCTCGACTCTTAAATATTCTGGGTATGTCCCAGTCTCAACTCTCAGAGGTCTTGGTCTTGTCCTGGTCTCGGGACAGTGTGGTCTCGGACTGGTCTTGGTCTCGATTAGTGCGGTCTTGACTACAACACTATTTAATTTTAAGCATCTGAAAACGCAATTGATAAAAATTTCAACCCTATTTTTGGTCTTGCAGGTTCCTCTCTGATTAAATTATCTTTCTTTATATTATTTTTTTTATTCTTAAAAGTTGCCTGATTTATACTTTTATAGTAATTTGGTCTACAAATAAAAAAGCAGGTGGAACAGGTGCATCACTAGATAGGAATTATAATTGCAATGTTGTTTATTTTTTTTTGCATATTTAAGTGTATCTTTAAAATAAATCATCTGCTACAGTTGTATCTCTGCCACTGATCCACGCTGTGTGTTGCATGAGCAAATGAAACAGAAACGGAGAAAAAAAAAAAAAAAAAAAAAAAAAATCTAAATCCCGATGATGCTGAGGCCCCGCCCCCGTCCGTGGGGTTACCATGGCGAGGAGCGTGACGTCACAATGGAAGGACCGCGGCGTATAAAAAGCGTGGATCTGCGGCTGTGGCTCGGTGTGAGCGTGCGGCAGGACTCCAAAACAATAAAATCATAAAAACAAAAAAAATACAAAAAAATCAGCGGAGGGTCAGAGCCGGGAGATCGAATTTTTATTTCCTATTTTTTCACTGTAAATATTTTTTTAAGGTGGATTTTCGATTTTTACTGTTACTTGAACTGGGAACGATCCAGCCCACATCCTAGCAGTAGCCATGGGTAGAGGAGTAAGTACAATTTCAATATTTTACCACGCTTTTGGTTGTATTTGCTGGCACGCGTCGCTACACCTGCTCCAGAAGTGCTCCAATCCGTGCGTAAATTCTCACAAGTGGTTCGCGTAACGTAAGATTGTTGTCACTGCTCACAGCTCCAAGATATGTTCAAAATACACTATCTTATCGCTGCTACTTTGTCATCATCCACGTATTTTAACATTTTAACCACGTAACATTATTATTTATTGATTTTAACGCACTAAACCAAGTCTCTCGGAGTTGATTCATCGTTCCGGAAAGATGCAAAAAGGAGAAAGTGCGCGCGTTTGGAGCAGATTGGTGTCCGCTTATATAACGGGATGTTCTAATGCAAAGTTGGTGTGTGTAACGGCATTAAGCAGCAGGAGAAGCCAGCCCCCCTTCGGAAATGATGGTCGTTTGAACTAAAAAACACAAGGATACGACGCCTGCGGGGAGCTATTTCACGCTACGAAAGCCTGCTCTATTTTAAGTCAAAAAGTAGGGCGAAATATTTCTTAAAAAGTTAGAATTTTGGATTTGGCTAGCGGGGGATGCAAGGGAGATAGTTTCACAAAGCAGCTTGTCACTTTTGGGCACTTGTAATCTGATTTGAGCGAATTTGTTTTGATTTTTAAGCATTTTGAAATTGAATTGACAAAAATTTCAACCCTATTTTTAGTCTCGCAGGTTCTTCGCTGATTAAATTATCTCTCAAAGTTATCAACACGTCCCCATAGCTGTAGGCAGCGACCTAGAAACGCTGCTGCTTTTGAGAAATTTGCATATTTGAGAGAAATTTGTAATAGATATGCTAATTGTGATGCATTTTTGACCGTGCGTTAACTTGTATGGATAATTTCTCGTGCAGGTTCGAGGTGGCAATTTGGCACGCTCTGATTGCAACCTGTTTTTTGTTGAATTATGTCCACGTTGTGCACGTTGTATGCTGGTGTTTTTTTTTTTTAACGTAGCTTGCATTGAATTATCTTGTGTTATTAACAGTATTCGATGCCACACCCTTGCCCAATCTGCGGCGCACGGAAGCTACGGTAGCCCACAAACGCTCATTACCCATTCAGCGAGCGAGAGAGGGGCTGATGGAGAGGTGGAAGGAAGGAAAGGAAGGAAGGAGGGAGGGAGAGCAAGCACTAAAGAAGGAAGGATGGATGAGAGGATGAGATGAGAGGAAGAGAGGTCTTGGCAGAGAGATGTTAAGCTGCCCATGGCTCATTCACTCTGCAACGTTTTTTGGCTCTGCTCTGTGCTTTTTTTTTTTTTTGCTTTTTTCTCTCCTCTTTTTTTCCCCCCATATGTGATGAAAGCCCTGCCCCCATCCAACCCCATCTTCACTGCGTCTCCCACCCCCCCCTCCTCTCTTCCTCTCCTCCTCTCCTCCTTCCAGCTCCCTTCTTTCTCTCTCCAACGCGTCCAGTCGAATAGATTTATTTATGTACATGCACATCGTTTCCAGTTTGGTTTCACACGTTGTTTTCATAGCTAATTTTAGATCTAGGGTTTAATATTTTGAAATTTTGTTTGGTGAAATTGCACAGACAAAATTTCCAATTGGCTGCACAGTTTGCCTAATTGGAATTCTTAGACTGGCAGCAATTAAATGGTAGAATTTTCACAAAATTTTCGATCTTTTTTATGCGCAAAAGCGGCAAATCCTGTAGTTTAAACCTCTGCAAACACGTTCAGAAATGTCCCTGCGTGTCAGATGCCCTCCCTCTGCTTCCACCTGGGTTTATTTTGCGTAAAAACTGAGAACCCTCTAGTTTAGATCTCTACAAACGACGACTTCAGCGGTTCAGAATCATCTCAAAATTCTCCCAAATTGACAAATCTGTGCAAAAATCATCTCTTTTTTTTTCTTTTTTTGACCGTATTTGTTCTTTTAAACGTCTAACTTGTTAACGTTTGGCTGCACGGGGCGGTGTAGGATCCGAGCCAACGCGACGGAGAGAGGAGGGAGCGATCGCTTCATTGAAAGGAGGTGGGGAGGGATGGAGAGATGGGGGGGAAAAGAAAAAGAAAAAGAGAAGGAGGAGGAGGTTGGGGTGTATTGGAAGGGGAGAAAGGGGGGGTTGATAGCACTAGTTGCCGCATTGCCACTTTGGAGCAACTTCAGGAGGAGGAAAAAAGAAAAGAGGAGAGGAAAGGAGTAGCAAATAAAGTCTTGAAAAGTTGATGCATTTGCTAAGTGGCCTTTTGGCAATGGACCCCGAAATAAATCTGAAACTGAATCGATATTTCGGCGAGTTGCAATTCCCAAATCGTAGCAGTCGTTTCGGTGATGTAATGTTTTCGGCGAGGGGCCAAATTTTTCATCAATTTTCATCTCTAAAAGCTGACAGATGCCTTTCCTGTGTCTCCTCGGGGTCTTATTTCGAGTAAAAGATGATGACAGTGTAGTTTAGACGTACAAATGCGTTCTGAAATGTATCGTTGTGCGTCAGATGCCCTCCCTGTCGCTCCATGGGGGTCTTCGTGTAAAATCCGAAATGCGTGAGATTCTCGGATTAGTTTATCAGTTCGAATTTCGGTCTTTTGTCAAATGGCTCCTCCTGGAAGAGATTTTAAAACTCAAATCGCGAACCAAATTTCAGATTCTTAAAACCCAAATTCCAAATCTAATCATAATACTCGGCTTTGACACGTGCGTAACTTGTACATTTCCGCAGATAACATCCAATCTCTCCGGTACAGTGGCGTGCAGGTTCATCCAAAATGCATGAAGCGAAGGAGAGAAAGATCGAGGGAGAGAGGAAAGGGAGGCAGGAGGGAGGGGTTGCGGCACCTAAAACTGCAGTCCGCAACCGCACCCTGGGGTTTACGGGCCCCTAAGAGCCGGCGAGCGGAGGAATCGTCGGCGCGGAGGGGAATCGATTCTTCTCGACGTGCAGAAACCGAGTCAGCGTTTCAAGCCCGCGAGCCGTGCGCAGATTAAAGATTTCATTGCAACAAGTGCAGACTTTTGAGATCGATGCAGTCGTCACTATTTATTTACTTCTTTTCGATCGATACTTTGCGGCCGATGTCGTCAGTATTCCTTGGGTTTGTGGTGCTAACTGAAGGCACTGCTCCGTCTGAAGCTCTGTAACCGAAGTTGGACGTTAATCTTTGTTTACTTAGTTTTAACGAAATATTCAAACACTTACTCATTTCTTTTCGATTGAATTGATACTTTGCGGCTGTTGTCATCAATATTCCTTGGGTTTGTAGCGCTAACAGGAGGCACTGCTCTGTCTGAAGCTCTGTTAAGACTCTTGAAGTTTTTCTGTTTTAAAATTCAGCAGAAATCAGTGTCAAAAATCAGTACACTTGAAGGTTCATTAGACCTCAAAACCTGTGTGAAATACTTTAACTTTTTACTCTTTAAAGGTTGTATAGAGGATTATTATTATTTTTGTTTCAAATCGGCGATGAAAGTTTAAAATACCATTACAGAGATGCAGCAGCCTTGTAATTATGATGACCAAAAAAAAAAAAAAGAATGAAAATCTATCAACTGTGGATGTAGTGAGGCCAAATAAACATCAGCCAATAAATAACGAGACTGCCTCTTTATCTGTTGGCTGTTAGGTTGTCAATCAAACTCCCTACGTTTCTAGTGTAACTGACTCGCAGACGTGCGGGGATTATGTGGTTTATGCAGCGGTTCTTGGAGGCTTTTTCAAACTGTAGTTTCCTCGCATTTCACACAAAGTTTGTGGCGATGGCGGACGAGAATCCACGACCAGTTCGCCGCAAAAGAAAGACTGTTTTTGAGGTCGCTGAAAGAAGAAAAGGGGAAGCCAAACTGGTGATTCTTGGAGATTCCTTCCAGCAATGACGCGAAACTGACGTGTCGGTCACTAAATTATTTCTAGACAGGTCACTTCAACAGTAATTATGAACGCACGCTGGATGTAAACGCGTGATTTCTAGAGTAAGAAGGCGGGAGGAGGTCTTTCTACTGAGGGAAGTGTGGAGGAGGAAGGTGGTGTCACGTATGCACAACATTTGAAAAAGGACTGTCGCTGTATTTCTTTTCCCTTAAAAAGCCTCTATACAACCTTTAAGTACATTTTTAAGCAGGTACTTTAATAATTTCACTTCAATACCTTTTTTTGTGTGATACTTTTATTTTTGGTCTGGTATCTGCAGTTTTAGTAACAAAAACGTAACAAAATCGAGTACTTCTTCCGCCACCACTGCGTATCTTCAAAAACACCCTTGGCTTTGGATGACTGTAAACGTCCCCCCTACATCGGCCCCCCGTCTTCTCCTTCACTTCCAGTCTTCACGGTCCCTCTCTTCCCCCGTGACCCCCACCTTATGTCCCCCTTATGTCCCCTGTCCTCCGTGTCCCCTCCGCTCCGCTCCACTCCACAGCTCTCGACCGGGCTCGCATTCTTTCCGCCGGCCAGTCACTGTCTATTAACTCGGGCTTTTGTCAGGGGCCACCCGTCGTCCCCCCCTCCCTCCTCTTCCTCTTCCTCTCTCTCTCTCTCCTTCTCTCTCTTCTTTCCTCTCTCTCTCTATTATCTTGCTTCATTGTTTTATCCACATTCCGCTGCACATCGCTCTTGTGTTCGCCGACTGCCGGGCTAAGCAGCTCGAACTTGAAACTGTCTCCTATTTTCCGGCTTTGCATTGGTTCAACAGTTCTTGCAAATGTGTCGGTGATAAAGGGCGCATCATAATAGAGTTTTCCGGAATAAACAGGTGAGAAAGTGACAGCGGCTGATGTAAATATGGTGATAACAGTCAAATGAAAGACTTTAGTACTTAGTAGGGGATTTATTCAACCTTTTTACAGATTAAATCCGATCATAGAACCAAAAACTAACCAAAAAAATTCCAGTTGTGCAAAAAAAATGTACACACAGCAAGTAATGAGATGCCAAACCCAAGTGACATTAGATTGGATTTTAGAATTCATCTGGTAATACAACGTTAGATATTCGCAAAGATGGGCTAAGAACAAACCATCAGATGAATTCTTGCAGTATTTGAGTTCAGGCCAAACGAACCAAAGACTAACAAGTACTTTGGCTTTTCGTTTAAACATTTCGATAACTTCCAGCGAGTGCCGTTTCAAATTGAGAGAAAGTGAAATCTTGGAGACCTAACCTTGAAATTTTCGTGAGTTCTTAAACTCTTGAGAATCTGCCTGGTTGGTTTCCGGCTGAAGTTAATGCAGAACCAACGGAGGGCATGTGGCGACGTTGTGGTTTGGGATGCTGGCGTCGAAAAAACCAAAACAAAACGGACGCCCTTCAGCCGATTTTAGCATCAATACGGACTATTTAGTTTGTGAAAATCATGCCAAAGGAAGTGGTTTGTGAATTTGTGGACAAGGAAGATGTTTGTGCGTTTCTCAACTGGATGTCACAAAAGTTCGATTGTTCGGCTTGTTCCACTGTTCTGTGATGCTCATTGGACCTTCTTCACAACGGCCACAAATGCCGCCCTGTACGGTTGTGGAACTTCCTGTTAATGCTTTTCTATGGTAAAATGTCTGGACAGGTCTGGCGTATTTCCCACCAGCCCCATCACCAAATCTTCAACCAACAAAGACCACAAAGGATAAACATTCTTGAAGTTGAAACGAAGTCGAACAACAACTACACATTAGTGAACTACTTGTGGTGCGGTAATGAATTATTGATTCTAGAATAAAAATTAAAAATGAATTTTATGATGTAGATATTGGCATAGATGGATTTGTGCAGTTTGAATGCGAGAGATGTTCACAGATTACATGTCTCGCATTCGAACCGCACAAATTTATCCATCTATGCCAATATCGACTAGCCTGATTCATCAGCCTGTTGATCTCGGGAATCATTGACAACACGGAATGTCTGGCTCTTCGCTGATTGGCTGGTGCCCGAACTCACACTTCCGGGGTTTTTGCGACCCGTCTAGTGTATTCCGAGTCCTGACCGAGTCCTAGTCGCTGGAGAGAAATTAAATTGAGTGAAGGCACTAGATGGCCCCAGCCTGGCTAAATATCGACATCATGAAATCGATTTTTAATTTTAATTATACAGTCGGTCTGAGTGAACAAGTTACTTATGTTTTATTCATGACAATAATCTTAGTTTTGCTCAGTAGTTCACTAATGCGTCGTCGTTGTTCTCCTTTAAGTTTTCGTCTTTCTTACCTTGATAGTTGTGGATAAATTCTTTGTGGACCTTGTTGAAGATTTGATGATGGGGCACATTTCCCGACATTTTGCCACAGAAAACCATTAACCGGATGTTCCGCAAACCTACAGGGCGGCACTTCTGGCTGTTGTGAAGCAGGTCTATTGATGGAAGCGTCACAGAACAAGTCGAACAATCGAACTTTTGTGGCATCCAGTTGAGAAACGCACAAACATCTTCCTTGTCTTCAAGGTTTGGTGATGGGGCAGATTTATGAAGATGGTGGAGAATACGCCAGACATTTCCACAGATATTTTGCCACAGAAAACCATCAACCAGAAGTTCCGCAAACCTACAGCGGGACACTTCCGGCCGTTGTGAAAAAGGTCTATCGGTGTGAGTTCACTGGTTCCTATCTCTTCCAGTGAGAGCCACCCAGACTGATGTGTAGAACTCGAGGGACTACACTTATCAATCTTCCCAGAGTCGAGTTATTTGATACAGTTATCAGGTGAACAAATATCCATATTGAACCATCTCTAGATTTAATCAGAGAAATGTGAACTGTAAAAAGCAGATTACGTTAACAACCTCTTAAGGCAACGTGAAGCTACATGTTACAGTTAAGATCTCCATGTATTGATCGGACAGAGGGAGAACGTGCAAACTCTGTAGAGAAAGGCCACCAGAGCTCATGGGTAAGGACCTTCTGGCTTGATGGTTGTTGCTGTGAGAGAGAGATGGTCCCTTGGTTTAGGCCTTGGTTTAGTCCTGGTTTAGGCCCTGGTTTAGGCATGGCTTAGTCCAAATATAGTCCCTGTTTAGACTTGGTTTAATCCCTGTTTATTTAGTTTTATTCAAGTCCTTATCCCTTATGGTTTAGTCCCTCTTTACAACCTGATTTAGTCCTGGTTTAGTCCCTGTTTAGACCTGGTTTAGTCCCTGTTTATTTAGTTTTATTCAAGTCCTTATCCCTTATGGTTTAGTCCCTGGTTTAATCCCGGTTTAGTTCTTGATTATTTCCCGTTTAGTCGTTGTTTAGTTCTTGATTAGTTCCTGTTTAGTCCCTGTTTAGACCTGGTTTAGTCCCTGTTTATTCAGTTTTACTAAAGTCCTTATCCATTATGGTTTAGTCCTGGTTTAGTCTTGGTTTAGTCCTGTTTATTTAGTGTTATTAAAGTCTTTATCTCTACACATGTTGTGATGGGATTTGCCATGCTGAGTTTACGCTTTTATCCCCATTTAGTCCTGGTTTAGTCCTGTTTAGTCCTGGTTTAGTCCTTCTTTAGTCCCTGTTTAGACCTGGTTTAGTCCCTGTTTATTCAGGGTTATTAAAGTCCTTATTTTATCATTCATCATTCATCATCTTATTGGTTCCGAACATCAGTGGTTTAGATCAATCACAGTCCAGCGTTGAGTTTTGAGCCCAAACGAACCAAGTTAAGATCTGCATGTACTGATCGAGCACAGGGAGAACATGAAAACTCCAAAGCTCGTGGGTAAGGACCTTCTGGCTTGCTGCTGTTTCTGTGACAGAGCTGGTCCCTAAGCCATCGCTCTTCCATAAACCATGATTATGTTTGCCATTTTGTCTAGACATCTTGTTATCTAGTTTAGTCTGGAGATGCAGTTATAATGCACTGTCATCACGGGTTACGTAAGCGCATATTTCAGTTCTTCATCCTTTTTTAAGCCTCTTTGGAAGAATCTGTGCACCAATGGATGATTCTACTAGGGATACACCGATACGATACTTCCTTAATGTACTCGTACTTTTTAAATATTTGTCGATACCACGCACCGATACCATATTACGCGACACATTACACATCAGTATCCTGGTTTCAGTATCCCGACTGTACATAAGTGAAATGAGCTCTGCTGCACTCGTATGACCTGCACATGTATAATTTCTGATAAGTTTAACATGAACCACCTCCAATGAGACATACACACAGAACAGACTCACCATCAGCAGCACATCCTCTGTCACAGAGAGAACACTCATATTCCACTGAGTCGTGTCCTTTAGTCTGACAGAAGCTGAACCACATCAGTGCACAAGTAGAGCTGTTTTTTTCAGAGCTTGTCATTTATGCAGATGAGCCATGTGGTTTTAAGTTTCATTTCCATAAAACATAAACAAATGTGGACAAAGCTGCATTAAATACACGGGATTAAATACATACAGGAACGTCACCCTCCTCCTTCCAGGGGTCCCCTTCTCTTGGGCGGCACACGGGAGGGGGGACGTTCTCGCCGTGCTTTAGTTGACTGCTATACGCACTGTAATGTATGGAGTTAGAAAATCAGCATCTGTATCATAATAAAATGAGATGTGATCATTTTACCGATCTTTCCAAAGCGGCACACATTTCTTCAGTCTGTAATATCAATATAATCCTCATTTACTCGCAGAAGTTTACTAAGAAATCATATTTTAAATCATTTTTTCTTATTCCCCGTGTCCTATAGCATCTTTAACTGTTGATTTGGGAAGAAGGATGAATAAATTATTTCCTTACATATAAGCAGCGCAACACAAGAAACTTAGAAAACTACAGAATTTGTTCAAAAATCATTCAGAACTCACTTTAACTCTGTATTTCATTGTACATATGATGATGAAATATGACTTTCCAGCTTGGGGACCTTCCAGCCAGGGAGACTTTCCATCTGATTTCCTCTAAGATTATGTCATAACCGGGATGACTGATATGAGTATCCCAGTTTTTCAGCGCACATGTCAATAGCAGATCCAGAATTCTGCCATAACTGGGATACTGATGTGCATGTAAACAAACTCAGTGTATGTTCATGGGGTTGGCGGTTAAAATATCGGTATTGGTGCTCAATATCGACAAGTACAGAAGTCAGGTTTCCCAGAATTTCTAAACTTTTCCATGACTTTTTCATGACCTAAAGTGAATTTTCCATGACTTTACTGCAGAATTAATCAGACTTTTAGGGCTAAATATGAAATATTAACCCTTTCCACTCACTTTATGGTTTGGGATTATAGTTTTTGAACATTGAAAATCTTGTCAGTGCATTTATTGTCGTCTCTTTTGAACAAAAGGCGCAGACGTTCAGAAATAATTAGAAAAGCCTCAAGAGAACTTGAGTTGAGTGGAAGACATACTCAAATTCCATGACTTTTCCAAAACTTTGATTGAATGACATTTTCAGTTTCCATGACTTTTCCAGGATTTCCATGACCCTGAGAACCTTGAGAAATAATTATATTCAAACTCATATCGGTTTTCAAAAAAGTTGTATCAGTGCGTTCCTCGATTCTACAAAAGTTTCACGCATGAACCAGCGAAGTGCATAAATCTGCTGTGGGTGCCAGTATAAGTCAGCGCTCCTGTTTCCGAGAAGATTTCCCATGGTTCCGTTCACTGGGCCTTTGTCCCGCGCTGGAAGTTCACCTGGACGTGTCTGGAGAGCTAAGCAGCGCGCTCAATGAAGAGCGTTCTAAATCTTTTAACGCGCCGGAAGGAAGAGGGGGAGAGAAAGAAGAGGGGGAGCAAGGGCCATGGGAAGACGGAGGAGAGAAAAGCGAGGGAGAGCAGGGGGAGGGAGGGGCGGGCGCACACGCGACGCCGGCGGCCCATTCACAGATCTGGCGAGGGGCGTGGCAACGGTCGCCGCTGGCAACCGGGCTCCTCTGAATGGAGAGCTTGTTTTTTGTTCGGTGTCCAGAGACGCTGACGTGGTGTTTTTGTCCACACTCCAACTCCGTCTTTTTACAACCACAACGAAGAAGAAAGGATGAAAGATGGAGGAGAGAGGAGGACAGGAAGAGCGAGTGACAGGGGAGAAGAAAGGGAGAGAATGGAGAGAGATGGAGATGGAGTGGGATGGATGAGGAGAAAAAGGAGGCGAGGATGTAAGGAAGGGAAGAAAGGAGAGAGGAGAAAGGCGAGAAGAAAGAGGAGAGAGAGGAAGTGATGGGGATGAAGAAAAAGAGAGAATGTCGAGAGATGGATGAGGAGAGAAAGGAGGAGTGGAAGAGCGAGGGAGGGAGGAGAAAGAGGAGAGAAAAGAGGAGGATATAAGGAGGAGAAAGAGGAAAGGGAGGAGGAGAAATGGGAGGAAGCAAGAGAATGAGGAGTGAAGGGAGGAGGAGAGGGAAGAGGAGAAAGGAGAGGGGCGAGAAGAAAGAGGAGAGGGAGGAAGTAGGGAAAGAGGAGGAGAAAGAGTGGGATGGATTAGGAAAGGAAGGAGGAGAGAATATAATGAAAGAAAGAGGAGAAAGGAGAGGAAGGAAGAAAATGAGGAGTGAAAGAAGAAGTGGAAGAGTGATGGAGGAAGAGCAAGTAAAGGGGTGAAGAAAAGAAGAGCATGAAGAGAAATGGGGATGGATTACAAGACAAAGGAGGAGAGGGAGGGGGAGAAAAGAGGAGGAGAGGGAAGAAGAAGAGAATGAAGAGATGGAGAAGGAGTGGGATGGATTAGGAAAGAAAGGAGGAGAGGACATAAGGAGGGAAAGAGGAGAGGGGTGAGAAGAGGGAGGAAGAGAATGAGGAGAGGAAGAACAAGTGACGGGATGAAAAAAGGAGAGAATGAAGAGATGGAGTGGGATGGATGAAGAGAGAAAGGAGGTGAGGATGTAAAGAGGGAAAGAGGAGGGGAAAGAAGAGAGGGAAGATGAGAAAGAAGACGGGTGAGAAGAAAGAAAGAATGATGAGTGAAAAGGAGAGGAAGAGCATGTAAGGAGGGAGAGGGAGGAGAAGAGGAAGAGCAAGTGACAGGGTGGAGAAAAGGAGAGAATGAAGAGAGATGGAGAAGGAGGGGGGTGGATGAGGCGAGGATGTAAGGAGGGAGGGGAGAGAAAGAGGAGTGAGAATAGAGGAAGGAAGAGAATGAGGAGAGAAAGAACATGTAAGGAGGGAGAGGGAGGAGGAGAGGAAGAGCAAGTGATGGGGAGAAAGAGAGAGAATGTTAAGAGATGGATGAGGAGAGAAAGGAGGAGAAAGAGGAGAGGGAAGACAAGAAAAGAATGAAGAGTGAAAGGAGAAGAGGGAGAAAAGGGGAGAATGAAGAGGGAGTGGGATGGATGAGGAGAGAATGTAAGGAGAGAGAAAGAGGAAGAGAAGGAGGGGTGAGAAGAAAGAGGGAGGAAGAGAATGAAGAGGAAAAAGGAGGAGAGGAAGAGCAAGTGATGGGGGTGAAGAAAAGAGAATGAAGAGAAGTGAGGAGAGAAAGGAGAGGATGTAAGGAGGGAGGAAGAGAATGAGCGAAAGAGGAGAGGAAGGAGCAAGTAAGGGTGAAGGGGGGAAGAAAAGGAGAGAATGGAGAGAGTGGGATGGATGAGTGAAAGGAGGAGAGGATGTAAAGAAGGAATGGGAGGAGAAGAAGAGAGGAGGTGTGAAGAAAAGGATAGAATGAAGAGAGATGGAGTTTTGGAGGAGTGGGAAAGAGGAGAAGAAAAGAAGAGAATGACGAGAGGTGGATGAGGAAAGAAATTAAAGGAGGAGAGGTAGAAAGAGGAGAAGAAGAGGCGAGGAAGTGAAAGAGGAGAGGATGGATGAGGAGAAAAAACACATTATAAACAAAAGGATGAGAGAAAGACGATCAATAAAGGAGAGAAGAAAGGATGGAGAGGAAATGAGAGAAGTCCGAGGAGTGAGTGAGTGAAGGAAGGTGAGAAAGAAAGGGATGGCTATTAAAAAGGAGGACTGAAAGAAATAGAAAAGCAAAGGGAGTAAGTGAAAAAGCGAGACATGAAAGACAAATGATAGAGAAAAAAGGAGAGGGGAGAAAGAAGAAAAGAAGGAGAGCAACGATTGAAAGAGAAATGAAAAGAGGAAGTCAAATGGATATAAAGAGGAGAAGGAGAGAAAGAAACTGTAAAAGAAAGCGGAAGAAGTCAGGAGAGAGGAGGAATCTGTAACGTTATCCTTTAGCATTCCGTTAGCATTCAGCGCTAACACATGACATAACATCACTAATCTGCTGCTAGCCCGATCAGACGGCGCTAAACCCGGGCTGGTGTAGTGGATTTTCCGACGACACGGTGCAGGTGTAGCCCGTACAGGGAAAAAAAAGCAAAAAAAAAAGCGGATTATCCTTTTTTCATAAACCTGCTAGGCTAACGGTGTATCCGCTAGCCCGTTTTTCTCACTGTCCAGATTGAGACGCCGTAGCAAAACAAAGAAGTATTGTTTTAGTGTTCTTCTTGACATTTTAATTTTAATTAAAATTTTTGGTCAAAGTTAAGGTTGTTTGGATACTAAAACTACTATTGAAACTAGATTATTGTGACCAAACGTTCCTATTTTCCCGGGACAGTCCCAGTTCTGAGCCCTGTGTCCCCGTCCCAGCAGATTTATTCAAAACCGTGAATTTGTCGCAGTGTTATACAAAAAATGTTTTTATTTTTGACTAATCTGATCCCCTCCAACAGTAAAGAGAGATGTACATTGACATTTGTTTAGGTAAAATACAGAAAAGCTGCTTAAAAACGACCAAAACACAATGTGACATGGTTCCCACGGTCATGGGAATCCTGAAATAATCATGGAAATTGAAAAAGTCATGGAATTTTAGTATCTCTTTCACGCAACTCCAGCGTTCTGTTAAATTGTCATTAGTCTGGTCTGATTATTTCTGAACGTCTGCGCCTTTTTGTTTAAAAGAGACGACAATAAATGCACTGACAAGATTTAGAATTTTTAAAATGTTTGAACTTTAATAAAGTGGAGAGTAGCTGTGTGTAAAAATATTGAAATATCGATATGTCGTATTGTTTAATGTAGAGTGTCTTTTTTGCATCGTCTCCTGGTCATCTGTTTTGTTTTGTTTTTTATTAAGTCATGGAAATGTCCGGGTTTTCATTACCGTTCATTGGGGGCATTAAACTGAGCAGCTCTTGTAGCTCTCTGTGACTCAGAAGGAGCGAGCAGACACAAACAGTCGGTCAGCCTGCAACATGCCGAAGCACAAATATACATTTAATGATGACTTGTACAAGAAATTCTCAGTTTTCTGTCCCGAGACAAGTGGGAGGCCATGTGAACAGGTTGTGAGGTGAGAGTAGCTCAATTTCGAGGTCCAACCCCCCCATTCTTCGGTAACGTGTCTGGGTTTTCACAAACAGAAATCTGGTCACCCTAGTTTAATGTGATGATACAGTATCGATATCGTGGGCCGCTGTATCGATATATCGCCTAGAGTATTTTTGGTATATTTTACTCAATTATTTTGTTACAGCTACAGTTTTGTTGCTTGTTTAGAGGAACTCATGTATGCGACACATTTGACATTTTCACTGTTTTGAGGATTAAAATGTTTGTGTTTCATATGAACTTTGCACAAGAAGTGGTTTAACAAAGACTTTTAGTATCACAGCCACGATTTTACCTTTATTTTTATTGAACTATATCGATTTGAAATATATCGTATCGAACCGAAAGTGAACTGTATCAAGATATGTATCATACTGTGGCCTATGTATCGTATCAGCAACTTCATGGAAAGGATTAACATTTCATATTTAGTCCTAAAAGTCTGATCAATTCTACACATGTAGGTGCCGTAAAGTCATGGAAAATTCACTTTAGGTCATGAAAAAGTCATGGAAAAGCTTTGAAATTTTGTCAGTGAGAAAGAGCCTTGAAATGTGACTATACTGACTCACATGTTAGTCCTGAATGGTCCAAGTGCGGAACAGTTTTTCTTAATCATGCGCTCGTTTCACAATTTTATTATTACCAAACACCTGAAACCGAGAGTGTCCCAGTTTTTATTTTATTTTGAAAATCTAGTCACCTTAAATTAGATCCTCATTTGAGCATGTATCAATACTAAAAAGTCACATTCACAGAACAGAAATGAAGTTTTCCTGAATAGTTTTCGAATGATCTTGAGCTGGATCAGAAGTACAAGTATAAGAGAGGGATTACACAGATATAATACCACTTGAAAATATAAAAGAAAGTATTACAAGTTAATGCTGAAAATCACATTCAGCTGTCTAAAGAGTGCATGTTTTTAACATTGTTGTGGTATTGGAATCAGCATTGAGTCTAGAGTCTATTCCAAATCCAGTTTTTAATTTTAGTATCGTGTAGGATGACCAGATTTTCAAAAAAAAAATTGGGACACTCTCAGTTTGTGGTGGTTGAATAATACAACTGTGAAACAAGTGTATAATTTAGGAACATTGTTATGTAGAGACCATTCATGACTAACATGTGAGTCAGCATAGTCACATTTTCTTTGTGTTTTGGTTATTTTTAAGTGTCCTTTTCTGTATTTCACTCAAATAAGTGACAATTTATGCTTCTCTTTACTGTTGGCAGGGATCAGATTGGTCAAAAATAGGGACATTTCTTGTATAAAACTGGGACAAATCACTGGTTTTGGATAAATCTGCTGGGACAGGGGACTGTCCTTGGGTAAATGGGGACGTCCGGTCATCCTAGTTTAATAAGTACACTTAGAAATACACAAATACTGCAGTACATGTACCGGATTGGTACATCCCTAATCAGGAGTAGTAGTGGAAGAAGTTACTTGGGGAAAAGTAGAGATACAGGAGCAAAAAAATATTTATACTTACTTACAAACACAATATAAATACTTTTTGCAAGTAAATGTAGAAGAAAAAAAAAGTACCTCTTGAGGAGAATGAAGAGTAAAAAGTAATTAAATAAGTATTTTGTGCTGAGATTTGAGATCTAGTAAAGCTTCAAATGTACCGATTTTGATTTGTGCAGTTTTTCCTTTTTTGAATATTTTTGTTTGCTCAAACTATGAAAAAAAAAAAAAGAATAAAAAATAAAAAATAAACTAGCCCTTTTCAAAAATGTAGTGGAGTAGAAATTGGGGATACCTGCCCTCAAATACAGTAAAGTAAAAGTTAAAGGTCTCCACTTTAAAATGTACTTAAGTAAAGTACAGATACCTAAAATGTGCACCATGAAACTGCACTACTTTTACTTATGTTCCAGCACTGATCAGGACAATACTTTCACTGACAGAGGACTGGCTCTAGACGTTTCCAGTAAAAAGCCCCAAGCTCCTCTAGATATAGACGAGATAAGACTGAATCTTCACCTCCATTAGAGTTTTATTAATTAATACATCTATTCCTGTTTGAAACTGTAATTGCACGAAGTAATTCTAGTTTTGATGATGTCATGATTATTTCCCATAGTGGAGCGGCTCAGCGCTGGTTTATGACATGGAATAAAAGGATTACTGCGCTGTCATGTGGAGTCTATGTGGATAATCAATGTAATTAAGTCCAAAATGCTCGTTATAGCATTATTAGCAAATGCAATGAGTCATAATACAATAACAAAGATGTGTGTGGTTCTGTTCACACACATGCTGGAGTCTTCTCGTCTTTGCTCCGAATATCAAATCTGTAATTATCCGTTTTAGACCTGATTGGTTGAGTCAAAAGGGGGCATAACAAAAGCTCTTAAAACTGTTACGTAAGTCTATGGATCTATAATAAAAGCTGGATAAGGCATTCCCCCTCTGTCCTGGCTCGAGACCGACTAGTGGCCATTCCAGGTACTGCAACTCCCAGGAGCTTGGGCCCAGAAAGAATTCTCCCATAGAGCGCAATGCATTTTGGGAATTCAGACAGTCCGTGTTTGGCTGACAGAGCACCAACAACTTTCACGAAGGTCCGATTTCTTTTTTTTTCACAACATAATTTTTAATGTTTTTTTTATGTTCATTTTTTAAATCCTAGAAGTTAATCCTCGCCGCTCTCGCTCTGGCCCAATGAGGTTAACTTGGTCTTCCTATAATTTATGTTATTAGATTCTTTTTCAGGCTAATAGTTTGTTTTCATACCTGACAGTTTCGTCTGCTCACTAGTGCTCTTCCTCAGAGTGATCACATTATGTTGCTGAGCTGATTTAAACAGGTTTTGGTGCTGTTTTCCTACCAGTGGAGGCAGGACGACAGCGCCATCTGCAGTCCCACTTCCTCAGGACAGTATCCCAGGTGTGTGAGAGTAAAAAAGCCCCATTGTCCTGGTTTATAGTTTCCGTATTTCGATTGCCTCTTTAATCCAGCGACGGTGTTTGTTTTCCTCTGTCCTAGTGATGATTGCTCTATCCCAGTCCAGAATGTGCTTCTCTTTTTTACAGTGTCAAAAATGGCTGACTTGAGTTGTTCCTGTTCTGCTTTGTGTTTTGTTGTGTTTCACCTTCGCCGTTTCCTTTTTGCATTCTGTTCTATATTTCTTTTTTCGTGGACTGAACACCCTCCCTGTTTCCTCAGGTATGAAAATAAACTTTTGGTTTGAAAAAAGACCCTAATAACATAAGCTCTTGTTCTGATTGGTCCAAACCCTCCACACAGCCCTTCCAGATTTTATTATAGTTCTGTGATCAGTCTATGTATCTCACCCAAAGATTAGATTATAAGAGTAGTTCATGCAAAACTACTACTATTTATGCAGGAAAAGCACTAGGAAACAATGTTTTTATATAAATATAGATTAAACTTACACAACTTAAAAACAAAAAAGTCCCAAAATTGACTTTTGTGAGCTTTAAGTCATGTTATATATGTTATAATGTCATCAACAACAGACCTGGAGTTGTTTTGTTTCATTTACACATGTCTGAGTAACACTTTATTATCAGTCTGTCTATATCTGCAAAGATCTAAATGCTCTTTTCCACTTTGTGATGTCATGAAGCAGTAGTTTTCAAGTTAACAACTACTTTTTTGCTTTTAGTTCAGTAGAAATTGGCAATTCCAGGACTGGAATCATCCAAATGGTAAATTGGTCACATTATACTATGGTGCCTTTCCACCTTCAAGGCATTTAAAGCTCTTTACAACAAGAAACCACTCACCCATTCCCGCACATTCATACATGAGTGCCCACAGACACTGGGGACAAGGTGGATTAAGGTGTCTTGCCCAAGGACACAACGACAGCATTCATCTGTGGGAGCTGGAATCACACCAGTCAACCTGCAATTCAGTGAATCTGACCGCTCAACCAATGATGTTTACGTCGAGACCACCAACCACCAACCTTCGGATCAGTGGACAAACGCTCTACCGACTAAGCTGCTGTTGCCCCAAATGATTCTAGTGAAGTTGTATTGAGTTTAAAAACACAGTGGAGCACTTCTTGCATTACCACATGACATCACGTTAGAGAAAATTACTCCTAAATATGCAGGGTGTGTGTGTGTTAAACATGTGTGAATGGAACTAAACTCAAAAATATTTCTCCTGAACTGAAGGTAAAAAAAAGATGTCAACTTGAAAACTACTGTTTCGTGACATCACAAGGTGGAAGAGAGCATTTTGAACTTTAGAGACATAGACAGACTAATAATAAATGGTGACTCAGACACGTGTGAATGAAACAAAACACGACTCCAGGTGTGTCTGTGTTCCCTTGAAATTCTTATTTTTTTGCGCACAAAGTCGAACAGGACATGAGAAATAAATTTAAATAAAAGTTTTAATGGCCAATTGATTCTGCTAGATGAAAAGTTGATTTAACGGAATTACAAAGTGCTTTTTTGGCAGTTTTCTTAGTGGAGCTCTGGCTGTGTGTTTTATATCGATCCAGATGCCATTCCGCGAGCCGCTGAAGGGACAAATATCTAATGGTGTTTTCTGTGATTGCATTTCAATTTGTCATTTATCATTTCATAAAAAGACTGAAATCTGAACCGACAACTAATGCAAGAATCTCATTTCAGAACATGCTTGTACAGATGAGTTTTGATGCAGATGTTGTTGTTCATGGAGGAAATGATGGGACTTTGCGATTTGCAAATAGGCTCTGTTCACGCTTACGTCACAAACCAGGAAGACTTTTGGAAACCTGCAATGACACGTCCGGCGTAGTTCCCGACACTGGGCTCGCCGACCGACTCTGATCAAACCCACTGAAGAAAATGTGATCAGCGGTAAAATGAAGACTCCATGCGTACGTGCTGTTTGGAATCCTCTTGAATTTGGCACCCTCATCGGAACGCTACAATGACATGGAGATAAAGAAAACTGGGCCATGTTCTCGTTTTTCTTGGATTTTCTCAGACTTACTACCGCGAACAGAGCCCACTGGAAATTGTCATCGCATCTTTCCAAAAGTCTTCCTGATTTGAATAATAGAGCCTATTGCATCCACTCAGATTGTCTTTTTTTTTTTTTTTTTTTTTTAATTAACCTTGCAGCCCTACATTCCACTGATGTGAATTAATGTTTTAAGTTTCAAGCTCCATTTCGATAGTAAAGAATAAACTTGATACTCAATACTGATTCTGATACCACCTTCACAAAAGAATGTGATTTTCAACATTAAATCGTAGTAGCGTATTTTAAGAAAGAAGAAAGAAGTCGCACTGTACTGTAAGTCGCACTTTTTGGGGGAAATCAGAGACCAAGAACCGACATTTCCTGTTGAAAATCAAGTTGTAGTAATAACGACAGAAGAGAGAACAACAGACTGTTAACGTCACATATGAACAGTTCTTCAGATAAACTATAACATAAACAACAGAACAGAACAAGTTTAACAAACTCTCCATCTCACTCCAAATCACTAAATCCATTCAATTCTTCATCCTCTGTCACTTCTGTTTACCTCCGGAGGTCGAGGCCGAGTTGTTCAGATCACCCACTTCACAGACTCTGCATCAGTTCCAGTTAGAATTATTCGTGTCTTTCTGAATCCCGACAGGATGGTTTCAGTGTCACTGAAGTCCAGACTTTGTCCATCCATCCAGTGACTTCCAGGAAAATTGTCACAAGTTTCTGGCTCACTCCAAACTTTCTGCTGCTCAATTACCATTTTTGGCTGCAGATTTCATGACTTGCAGCTTGTAATCTGCAAAATGTGATTTTCTTTTTGTGGGTTTTTGTGTTCAGTCTTCTCAGTCGTCTTTATAAGTTTGTTTAAATGTTAAATTTTCAGTGGTGCAGAAGTAATGTTGCGATCGACTGACATGATACAAACAGGACAGAGGCTCTTTCTAGTAGAGGGAAGTGACAGTGGTACAGGAGGAACAGGAGCAGCAGATCCAGACACACAAGACTAGAGCCTCTCCACACTTCAGTGTGAACATTTTAATATATAAGTCACACCGGAGTATTAAGTCACAGGAAACACCCAAACCATGAACAGAAGTGTGACTTATAGTCTGAAAAATATGGTACTTTCTTTTCTATTCCCATGTGCTCTTATAATTGTAATCCCTCAATGGTCCAGGTAGGTTCCATAGTAGTCCATGTGTTTATACTAGTCTATGTGCTCTTATATTTGTTCTGATCCAGCTCAAGATCATTCTAAAACTATTCAGAAAAGCTTCATTTCTGTCCTGTGAATGTGACTTTTTTAGTAGTCTAGTTTTAGTATCTGATTTTCTACACTTTAGACAACCCTAGATATGAACACTGGACAATGGACCCAGGCTCTGTACGGAAACCGAGCAGACGATGATCTCACTTTGTCCGCGGCAGACGGCGCATGCATACAGATAGCGTCACGTGGATCAGGCCGGTTTGGACTGCCTCGCCACTCTCTCTCCAGCCTCACGCGGTGTTACGCCACTCAGAAACAACACAGAACCACGAATTGACTGAATTATAACTGTCGTCAAGCGCACTTCTCAATCAGGTCCAGCATTGTTGTTTTCACTGGAGGGTGCTTGAAGTAAGAGCTGGTTTAACATCCAACCGGGCACTATGAACATTTAGTGCAGAATTTTGTTTAGAACTAACATTAGCTACGTTCATTGTGTAACCAAGAATCCAAGGTTCATTCTAGACAGTTTGATAGTGAACAATAAACAAGACTCTAGACTAGAACAAGATGCAAAACCATTTAAATGTTTTTCTCAGCTAGTTTTCTTGCTCTTATCCTGCAAATGTGATCTCAAAATTGCTGTGGCTTTCTCAGTTTTTGTGTATTTGTTGCTCCATTTAATCTTTTTTGGTCAATTCTTAAACAATCACCAGAGCTCTGATCTGTTTATGTACGAAACTGAAGCATAAATGAGACTCAAAGGGGCATTGTTTTACTTTTCCGGTGGAGGGTCCATCAAACGCTCCTCTCTATTGTGATGTTTTTGCTTTTTCTGGGTATTTTTGAGCTATAAAACCACCTGTAATTGAGTAAATGTAAACTAGAGCTGTTTAATATTATACTGTGGAACATTCCAGGCAGAACAATGACATACCCATGGAAACGAGTGATAAACAAAAATTAGGAATATATCAAGGCACTATGGAGTTAAATGTGACATCATTTCTGGGTGCAAGACTTGAGATAGAATTGTGGCAAAGAAAACCCCAAAAAATGTTAGCTGTTGTTACCTGGAATTACACCAATTTAAATGCTCCTCCACAGACTAATATGGGGACTGGCTTCACTGTTCATCTAAGTATGTTTATTTCGTGATATCTATGTGTTTTATCTGTCTCCTCACCAGTCACATGTAAAAGAGGCGTTTTACTGGTCACTATGTTCACCAGAAGTTCAGAAATCTCAAATGAAAGCTGCTCAGTTGCCACTTTTACATGATCTAAAATGAAACACCTAATGATTTACACACTCAAAAATGACTTTAGGGTTCTTTCACACCGGCAGCGGGTGGTTCACACCAAATGTTTCATTCGAACCAGAAGCTCTTAGTTCCTTTTCGTTGGTGTGAAAGCATCAGTCTCACTCGGATTTACACTAAATCAAGGGACCTCAAAAAAGTGGTCTTGGTCCGCTTGACTCCGCACCAAATGCCAAACTCTGGTGAGAACGCCAACTCTGGTTTAAACCATATATAATAGACAGTAGGTCCAAACCAACTATTCCAAATCCTGGCAGGGGATACTAATTATTTCATTGCACGCCCGGTTAAGAGGTGTGACGGGGCCAAGGTTGGGTCCAGACACCTTCCCTGCAGCTGGCGGTCTGTAGGTTTGCAAGTCCAAACTCTTAGGCAGGGTTCGAGGAGGATAGGGACCGGCCAGCTCCGTTGATACCCCGCAAAAGGGCTCCTTGGCAAGGTCACTGGGCAAGACGGTGCAACTCAGCCTTGCTTCCGAGAGATCTGGTGTGCGGGAGAGCTTCAGCGTCCCGGAGCCATGTGCAGTCACGCTCGATGTGTGCAAGAGCTTGGATACATGTCAACTGGACCAATTTTGGTTGGTTTGCAGATGTGAAAGGACCACACTGGAGTATATATGCTACAGAAGAACAATTTTATTAACTGGTGCGGACCAAATATTCAAACTAGTGGTGTGTAGGTGCTCTTACATGAGGATTTGACCTAAATGTGGTTATGGATGAGTATCAGCTGACACCCTTTTGATTATTTATAATTTGCCAGTTTTTCGGGCTAATGAGAAACATAGAGGATACTAGCTCTTCCCAGGATCTATGTGCTCTTATACTTGTTCAAGATCATTTTAAACCTATTCAGGAAAGGTTAATTTCTGTCCTGTGAATGTTGTTGTGTACTTTTTAGTATTGATACTTCCTCAAATTTGATTCTAGTTTTGATATAGATCATATCCGATTTTCGATTTTTTTTATTTTTATTTTTTTACAACTAGTAGTAAGTGAATGTTTGAGTTGAATGGAAGCCCACGTTTTCAGTGTGTGCATTCAAGAGCTTGTAACTCTCCCCGGCCCCCTGTGTGTCAGTGTAACCTAAAGGCAGATGGGGCCCTCGGGGGTCCGCGGGCTCAGATGTGTTCACAGCGCTCCAGAACTGGGCCCCGTGTTTTCCCAGCTTATCCGTCCAGGGGGCCCGGCCACAATAACAACATGTCCGCCTGGGAAAGAGCAGCCCGTGCAGGACGTTAGCATATTTCCATGAGCTGGAATGTGAGCGGGGCTGTGTGTCCGAGCTCCACGGACGCCCTGGCACGTGTGGTACCGAGAACCCGACCAGAACAAAGGCCAATGTAAAGAAAGACCACACCAGGACTAAACTACGACTCTAGTCTCAGTCTGGTCTAAATTAGGACAAAGGTTAAAATGGAGACTGTGGCCATGGACTAAGTACAGTTTATATCAGAAGGACAGATCTAAAGCCAGGTGTCCACTAGCATGTAGTCACACGGAGCCTAGAGCCTGATATTTGTGTAGGTGACGTTTCTGTTTACCCGGGACAGTCCCAGTTTTGAGTCCTGTGTCCCCTGTCCCAACAGATTTATACAAAACCACTGATTTGTCCCAGTTTTATACAAGAAATGTCCCAGGTGTCACTATTTTTGGCCAGTTTGATCAAAACCAGGACTAAACTAAGACTAAACCAGGACTAAAACGGGACAATTTTTGACTAATCTGATCACCGCCAACAGTAAAAGAGGAGCATAAATTGTCATTTGTTTACCCAAAATACAGAAGTCCGTGTGTGCTAATGACCATAAACTGAAAAATGCAGCAACAGAAATTCCTCAGATTACGACTAATACCAGAATGCACAAAGTTAACTGTATTTTCAGTTTTATTTCTACCAAACATCCCTATTCGGGTCTGTCCCAGTTTTGAATTCTGAATACCCGGTCACCCTATATTTGCTCTAACAAACCTTGATCACAATGTAACAATTTAATTGAATAAACTGCTGCAAAATAATGACCATTTTAGAAGCAAAATTAAGTAATTTCCATTCAGTCTATTCTTCACAAATAATTTATGTAAGTGTTTTGTTTGTTTTTTTTGTTTTTTCTCTCTTAAACTTCCTCATCCACTAAACCTAAAGGTGATCCAGCATAAGACCAGGGCTGTGTAGGTCTACCTTACTTTTTAAAGTACCAGTACTTGAAAGATCCCTTGTTTGCTGAGCCATCAACAGAAATTTTGGGCCCGGTTCAAGAAGACTCACATGGGCCTCTTCTAATATTAAGTAATTGTTAGAGATTCCAATTCTGAGCCCCTAAGACCCTGGGTCCCAGGATAACAGACCTTTTTATCCCCTCCCGTTGACTTCCCTGCTGGTTTGTAATCATCATCTAGAGTCCAGATAAGAATGAGAATGTTCATAAATCCCATTGAAAACTAGTGCGCAAGTAAAAAACTGCAGTAAGTAAAGTAAAAACTGTGCAAGTAATTACTGCGTAAATAAAAACTGTAGTAAGTAAAGTAAAAACTGTGCAAGTAAATACTGCATAAATAAAAACTGAGTAAGTAAAGTAAAAACTGTAGTAAGTAAAATAAAAACTGAGTAAAGGAAAAACTGTAGTAAGTAAAGTAAAAACTGTAGTAAGTAAATAAAAACTGCAAGTAAAAACTGTGTAAATAACAAACTGAGTAAGTAAAGTAAAAACTAGTAAAAGTAAAAACTGAGTATGTAAAAACTGTAGTAAGTAAAGTAGAAACTGTAGTAAGTAAAGTAAAGTAAAGTAAAAACTGTAGTAAGTAAAGTAAAAACTGTAGATAATGAATTAACTTTCTAGAATGCTCTCTCAGCAACAACCAAGCAAAAAAAAAAAAAAAAGTAACTGTAGTACCTCAACTTTTTTTGGAACTAAGATTAAATTGTATATCAGAATGATGAACACCCTCTGTGCCGCTCCTAAACTTTGCAATTTAGCGGTCAGTCGGCCTTTGGGTGACTCCTCGTGTCCAGAGAACGCGCCAACACCTCCAGTCCTGATCACCGTTGAATTACAGACTGATCTTAACCGCCATCAATCGCTAGCTAGCTCAGGTTACAGCGTCTCCATTACCAACCTGCTAGCTAGCGTCGATATCTCCTATTGAATTATCCTGTTGTGGTTATTTAGCAACGTTAGCACCAAAACATGAGTTACTGAGTTTTAATTAACCAGTTATATTGAAAAAAAGTTACATAAAAAATAATAATAACAACTGCTTTTGGACACCTCAAGCCTCAAGCAGGAAATACTTTATTGATCCACAAGGGAAATAACTTGGACACAGTAGCTCACACATCACAATATAATATAATAACAAAAGAGAAATGGTAATAATAATAAAAAAAAAAAAAGTAGCAAAAATAGCTAGAGACTGGTGTCAAATAAGGCGTGATTATATAAAAGTAAAATGTAGAAATAAAGTATTACAAGAAGTCATAATGGAAACAGTGCAAAGATGATATGATGGAAGTTGTACAGGTGATATAGACAAAAATTTATTATATTTTCATTAAAAAGTAGATTTTTTTTTTTTTTTTTTTTTAAAGCTAAAAATTACTGCTTAGGTAAAATGCTAACATAGGTTTTTTTTTATTGAAATGGTATCATAATGCAGATTAAATATTAGTTTATGGATACATTCTAACATTTTTATTGAGTTCAAACTTGAATTTATACTCGATACCGATTACAATACTACAATGAAGATAAAATATTAGGGATGTAACGATATCCAAATGTCACTGTACGATATTTATTGAGATATTTTGGAAAGGCTGATATAATTGTAGATAGGACACTTTATTTTTGCTTTTAAAATACCTTGACAAGAATCTGGTGTGAATTATTTGTCATAATCCCAAGAATTCAAGAAAAACACTTATTTCTTCATGTTGTTTGTACTGAAATGAATCATGGGATATGTAGTTCCCGATTAGCTTTTATTACTATAAAACAATGCATTTAAACAAAGAAATTGTAATTCGATATATTATGACACCCCACACCCACACTGTGAGACTTTTGACGATACGATATCACAATATTTTGGTTATTGTTGCATTCCTATAAAATATGCTGCTTTTTAGTAATGGAATGTACTTTTTATATACAAAATAATAGGTTTTATACTAGTTCTGATAAAGCTCAAAATGACCCTAAAACTGTTCAGGAAAGCTCAAATTTCATCCTGTCAATCAAATTTTCCCCTATGGATACTTGCTTAAATTCCCACTTTCGATATTAGTTTTAGTATAATTTCGTATCTGTTTTTTTCCATACTTTGTACAACCTTAGACGTGACATTATTAAAAAAAAAAAAGTGATGAATGGAAAGGAGCAGATGGACAGGAGTAATCTGTCATTGCACAATAAAGAGGCTCTTGGCCGAGATCCAAGTGGAAGGCGGTTCAGGGCACAGAAGTGAAATGATCTAAGTAAAAACACAAAGGTGCGTGTTTTTCTAACCCCTGGCCCAGTGTGAGATCTTTGAGCCTTTGTGAACATGTTTCTTAGTCTCTTTGAAATGTTCACTCCATTTTCTGATTGGATCTTTAGAAACCTGAGCCTGTGTGTCACGTTATGGAAGGAATGTAAATGACTTAAGATTCTCTAAAGTTTCAAAAGGACGGGGGGTTTGTGTCGGGGCTGTTTCCCACCGTGGGTCTCTCCTGTCCCTGTCACTGCACCTGTCAGGCCCTGCCCTTCTCCTGTCCCCTTCATCTGACGCACCCTGTCCCTGTCACTTCACCTGATTCTTTCTGCTCCTCTTCTGGCCCTGTCACGTCATATGAGCCCCCTTTCCCTGTCGCTTTATCTGACACGCCCTATTACTTAACCTGTCATTGCACCCGTCACACCCTGTCATTTTACCTGTCACGCCCTGTCACTTTACCCATTACTTCACCTGTCATGCCCTGTCATTTTACCTGTCACTTCACCTGTCGTGCCATGTCACTTCACCTGTCATGTGCCATGTCACTTCACCTGTCGTGCCATGTCACTTCACCTGTCATGTGTCATGTCACTTCACCTGTCTCCTACCCTGACGCTTCACCTGTCACCTGCCCTGACACCTACCCTGACACTTCACCTGTCACCTACCCTGATGCTTCACCCGTCACCTACCCTGACGCTTCACCTGTCACCTACCCTGACGCTTCACCTGTCACCTACCCTGACGCTTCACCTGACACCTACCCTGACACCTTCACCTACCCTGACCTGTCACCTGTCACCTACCCTGACGCTTCACCTGTCACCTACCCTGACGCTTCACCTGTCACCTACCCTGACGCTTCACCTGTCACCTACCCTGACGCTTCACCTGTCACCTACCCTGACGCTTCACCTGTCACCTACCCTGACGCTTCACCTGTAACCTGCCCTGACACCTACCCTGACGCTTCACCTGTCACCTGCCCTGACACCTACCCTGACACTTCACCTGTCACCTACCCTGACGCTTCACCTGTCACCCTACC
Source organism: Boleophthalmus pectinirostris (assembly GCF_026225935.1). NCBI lineage: Eukaryota > Metazoa > Chordata > Actinopteri > Gobiiformes > Gobiidae > Boleophthalmus > Boleophthalmus pectinirostris. The sequence goes on along the minus strand of NW_026570994.1, from coordinate 4,255,013 downwards.
CTGACGCTTCACCCGTCACCTACCCTGACGCTTCACCTGTCACCTACCCTGACGCTTCACCCGTCACCTACCCTGACCCTTCACCTGACCTTGACCTTCACCTGACACTACCCTGACCTTCACCTGACACCTACCCTGACGCTTCACCTGTCACCTACCCTGACGCTTCACCTGTCACCTACCCTGACGCTTCACCTGTCACCTACCCTGACGCTTCACCTGTCACCTACCCTGACGCTTCACCTGTCACCTACCCTGACGCTTCACCTGTCACCTACCCTGACGCTTCACCTGTCACCTACCCTGACGCTTCACCTGTCACCTACCCTGACGCTTCACCTGTCACCTGCCCTGACACCTACCCTGACGCTTCACCCGTCACCTACCCTGACGCTTCACCCGTCACCTACCCTGACGCTTTACCCATCACATGCCCCGACACATCACCCCTTCACCTGTCACTTCATCTGAGCCCCCTTTTCCTGTCACTTTATCTGACATACCCTGTCAATTCACCTGTCATGCCTTGTCACTTCACCTGTTGTGCCATGTCACTTCACCTGTCACATACCCCTGCTCTTCACCTGTCACATGCCTCGACACTTCACCTGCCACATGCCTTGACTCTTCACCAGCCACTTCCCCTGACACTTCACCCGTCACATGTCCTGCACTTCGCCTGTCACATGCCCTGACCCTTCACCTGACATGAAGTGAAGTTCCAGGTACAGCTTGGAACTTCACTTCATGTCCTCTACCCTGTCCTACCCCTGTCACTTCACCTGTCTCATCCTGCCCCTCTCCTCATCCCATCTCCTACCCCTGCCACTTCACCTGACGCCCCCAGCCCCTGTCACTTCATCTCACTCCCCCGCACCTCTCCTCAGCCCCCTCGTCTCCTCTCCTTGGCCCCTCATCTCCTCTCCTCAACCCCTTGTCTCCTCTCCTCAGCTCCTCATCCCCTCTCCTTGATCCCTTGTCCCCTCTCCTCATCCCCTCTCCTCTTCGTCTCTCCTGAGTCCTTTTGTGAGCCTGTCGTCTGGGTTCCCTCCTGATAAGAGCTGAGGTCTGGAGGAGGAGAGGAGGAGACAGGCTGATGGGACGATAGGAAACACCAAGTCGAGGGAGCCACAAATAAAGGCTTCAAGTGTCACTTCTCCTAAAACTCTTTTTAAGGACCTAAGGACACACATAACAGAACTGTGAGTTATGTCCAAAGTACAAAGTCGCCACATTTTTTTCAGATTAAAGCTCCTATATTACACAAAATTGACTCTTGTGAGCTTTTAGTCGTATTAAAATGTTGTTATCATCTCAAAAACATACCTGGAACATGGAATAAAGTGTGTTTTTTTTTGAGAGAAGGACTCAGCCTAAATATGACCTGGTGCTGTTACTTGCTTGTCTCCATGGAGATTTAGTAAAATGCCATACTGTGGGACATGAAGACAAGCAGATGGTGGAGTGTATGAAGTTGTATTTGGATTGATTCCTGCATGTTTGAGTCATCTTTATCCTCCTGTACTCGAGACGTTTTCACCTCCACCGCACACACCTTCTGCTCTGTACTTATTTCCAAATTTCTCAGATTTTATTTTCTTAATACAATACATTTCAAATCAATATCAAATCCAATATGGTTCAATGAAAAATAAAGGCTAAATCGCGGCTGTGACACTAAAAGTCTTTGTTAATTCACTTCTTGTGCAAGTTCGTATCAAACGCACACATTTTCTAGCCTGATTCATCAGCTGGTTTCACTTCGTTGAAACCGTCTGACCTCTCAGCGTTAGAATTCATTCGCTCAATGGTAGGCGGGTACTTTTTTTATTTAACCAATCGCTGCTATTTGCTTTTCCCATATCCCGTTTCCCCTTGATAAAATTCACTAAACGTTCTCTTTTGGGCCGACTTTAAATCCTTGATCTCGGGAATCGTTGCCAACACTGAATGTATGGTTCTTCGCTGATTGGCTGGTGCCCGAACTCGCACTTTCGCAGTTTTTGTGAATCGTCAAGTGTATTCTGATTCCTGACTTAGTCGCTGGAGAGAGATGAAATTGAGCAGAGGCACTGGCTAAAAATTATCTGCCAAAGGAACAAGACTTTTAGTACTTAAAATATGAAAATACATCTTGCTACACTTAAAATAAGAAAAACAACAACTTTCTGCTATTAAAATAAGAAACAAAATCGAATGTTGCTTAAATTAAGAGAGACCATTAGTGGATCATTTTACTTGTCAAGTTGAATCTACTCAAATAAAACAAAATGATCTTAATTTAAGTCAGTTTTTTTTTTTCAGTGTACAAAAACAGACAATGACGCAAACGATTCAATAAAATATAATAAATAAACTAATGAAATAGGAATAAAATCAAGCTAAAACCAGTTAAAGGAAGGCCAACCGATAAAAATTTGCTTCAAGAAGTGATTTAAAAGATGATAGTGATGCGAGTCTTATCTCCTCAGGCAAATCGTTCCAAAGTCGAGACTGCAAACGCTCGATCACGTTTAGTCCGGAGCCTAGACTTCAGAAAAGCTGACCGGGACCTGCAGTTGTGGGAGGCTTGCAAGACCTGAACGATCTTTAAAAGTGATCAGTCAAATCTTAAAATCAATTCTAAAACACACGGTTAAAACCAGTAAGGAGCCGAGCCGCTGTGTTCCGAACCAGTTGGATATGGGAAATTGATTTGGCATCAAGACCGGAGAAGAGGGAATATGTCTTCTGTAAATTTCGGCATGTTCTTTTTCACAAGATGTACAGCATTTGGAGCTGCCTGGCTAAACATTTTCATAGTGCTTACACAGATATTGGCTGTAGATCGTCGTCTCACAGTTGGAGTCGCAAATCCAAAATCAACAAACATTTCTCGGTTTTAATATTGTTCTTTTAAGCCCGAGACGAATCGTTATTTTTCCAGAGCAAACGTTGAATTTTGGGTGTCTTGCGATGAACCGGACTCGTGAACTTTGATGTGGACCCTACAGCAGATGGAAAAGGTTTGGGACAGGAAGTTTTGTGTGAGCAAAACTAAAAATACAGCGATCCCTGTGGAGTTCAGAGGACACAGATGGTATTGGCTGATAACACATGGTAATCTGCTCGTGGAAAACTGTACGCACAAAAACGGATGTGGAATTTTCTCTGTCGAAGGTTTTTTTTAAGGTTATTTTAATGTGGGTAATTTAAAATGACGTGTCAAAGCGTATGTGCATTGTGTAACTTTTCTGGCAGAGGGTCCGTCAAATGCTTTTCAGTTTGTCTGGAATGTTTCACAGTATGGTATTAAACCTTTGTGTCTTAATGGAGACCAAACCGGACCAAGTTACAGGTCAGATCTGTGGAGAGGCGACCCCACTCACACTCAGAAGGCCTGCTTTTCTAGATATTTTTACACTAATAAAACCACCTGTAACTGAATAAATATAAGCTAGAGCTGTTTAATGACATCCACAGAAACCAAAACCGAAAATTTACACAGTGCACCTTTTTAAGTAAAGAAATAAAAATAATGTGGCAGCCTAAACTAAAAAATAAATAAGGATAGCAAAACATTTCCTTTATACATCATGATCAAAAAGTTGTACCTGATTTTTACTCTAAAATGTTTGGACCTCTGCAAACTGTTAAAAACAAAGTTATTCCTAACTTACCTTATGCATTCAGAGCATTGTAATTATTGTATTTTTCTAACTATAAGTCACACCAGCCAAAACATGTGTAATGAAGAAAATAAAACATACATAGGTGGCCCTGGACTATAAGTCGCACTTTTTGGGGGAAATTTATTTAGTAAAAACAGAGACCAGGAACCGACATGTCCTGTTGAAAGTAAAGTTTTAGTAATAACAATAGAAGAGAGAAGAACAGACTGTTAACGTCACATATGAACAGTTCTTCAGATAAAATATAACATAAACAACAGAACAGAACAAGTTTAACAAACTCTCCATCTCACTCCAAATCACTAAATCCATTCAATTCTTCATCCTCGGTGTCACTTCTGAGCAACTCTGCGACCTCTGGAGGTAAACAGAGTGGCACTTCCTATTTTGTGTCACTGTCGTCAGACTCTGTGTGAAAATAGCGACTAATAGTCTGAAAAAAACGCTAGTCACCAAGATGATTTATAAGCGCTTTTCACAACTTTCAGACACCAGAGTGGAGTTTTGACAACATTAAAAAGCTAACAAGAGGGCGGCAATGGCTCAGTGGTTGGCGTTGTGGTCCACCAAACCAAAAGTCTGAGAACTGATTCCTGCTTGGACCAAGTCCTGTCTTAGGCAAGACACTTCACCCACATTACCTAGTATAATAGTGGTGTGTGGTTTAGTTAGAGGTGCTGATGTGCAGATTGCCTGCCATATAATTATTATATTATAAGAACAACTAGCATGCTAATGTCTACTTCCTTATTAGTGGACAATACAACACAAGAGCTGCTAATTCAATGTAATATCTGTATTTGGGCAAGACACATTTTACTCAAGTACAAGGGTTAAAAAATCAGGTTATAGGACCTTTTAATATACAACTATAGGGTTTTTGCAGTATACAGTACATTCCAAATAGCATGCTAATGTGCACTTACAATAAAACCCTTTTATAATTAAAAGAAGACACTACACATCTGACTACTTTTAACCTTAAGAGCTGCTTATCTGACTCATTTTACTCAAATACATGGGCAAAAACTGAGGTATAGGGCCTTTTAATTTACAGGGATGATTTTTATTTTTATTTTTTTTGCATTAGCTCTTCCTTTTTGTACATTCCAGATATTACCCAAAGTTTATATTTTCTTTGTTTCAGTTTGTTATTTTGCCGATCTCATACAACTCCCCGCATGCAGCTTTTGTGCGGATGCATTATTTTACATTATCTGATCTTTTTTTATTTTTCCTTCATTTGTTTGAACCCCCACGTCCATTGTGTCGGTCCAAAGTGCTCCTAAATCCGCCGTAATAGAAGTAATGTTATCAAAGCGCGCTGCCGTGCTCCCATCAGAGGGGGCTAAGCTAGGATATGTGGATGAAAGTGGTTACATCATAGTCTTTTATGGACGCAGAATAGGGACAGGCAGCTGGGACGGGCTTTTGAATGGAGCAGCGGGAGAGCTTGTTTAGAAGACCTCAAATGTAGTATCAGCGTTGACTAATGGTGCTTCAAGAGCTCGTTTTACGCTATTTTCTGATCTATGTTGTTATAATGTTGTTTCCTCATCGAAAACATACCTGGAGAATCTGTGTGTCATTTGTTCATTTGTTTCTCAAAATAAAACCAAAAATAAGAAAATTAATAAACAATAATTTTCTTCATTATTTGTCTCCAAATAATGACGGCAGTTTTTCGTTTCTGTGACTTAAACTGCGATACCGGACTGAGCCAGGACTGGGTGCCGGAACAGGCCCGGAGGTTCGCGTAGACTGTAGGGTGATGAGGATCGGGACCAGACCGGGACCAGACTGGGACTGAGACTGGGACCAGATCGGGACCAGGAGCAGGACTGAGACTAATTCTGGTTGTGCTTTTACTGACCTCGAACAGATTTTATGTGGTACATGACGCTTAAAAATCTCAAAGAACGAGCAGTTTTTATCATCGCTTATAGTTTATGCAAATGAGCCATGTGGTTTTAAGTTTAGTTTCTGTAAAATGTAAACAAATGTGTGCAAAACTGCATTAAACACATTATTACTCAATGTATATTTAAGTTCTTACTTGTAGGAAATAAAAACATCTGAAGTCTCAAGTGTCCTCCGTTTGTTTTGCTTGATGCGCCTAATAGTCCAACGGTTTTTGAGGGGGAAAGACCATTTTCTGTCCCTACACTGGTATTGGTTAATAATTGGCTTGATGTATCGGCATTTACTTCAGACCGATATCGGTATCTGAGCTGAAGAAGCTGCATCGGTGCATCCCTGCCATTAACCTTCACCTCACATATTCTCATCATTTCATTGTTCAAAGTTTCAAGTCGTCTTCACTACTAGACTAACAAACGTGAGACTTAGGCCCCGTCCACACTAGTACGTGTTCGAGTCGTTTTCGTTGTGGATGCAGTGTTTGTCCACACTAATCTGATGAAAAACTGCTCCAGAGATGGATCGATCTGGTGCCGCCCACGAATTCATTTGAGTATGGATCTGATCCGGCACTGTGTGGACTCCTGAAAACGCTGATATGCTGATGTAGGGCTATGCGTAGCGAAGTAATTCCCCGCCAAAACACTAAGAAGCTAGAATATATGTCCGTTCATATATATGTGATCTGTTTGTGACGTATAATCTCTGAAAAGTTTAACATGAACTATCTCCAACGTGATAGAAGCACAGAACAGACTCACCATCAGCAGAACACCCCTCTGTCACAGAAAGAACACTCATATTCCACTGAGTCGTGTCCTTTAGTCCGACAGAAGCTGAACCGCATCAGCGCACAAAAGCGAACTGTTTTTTGAGTGTTTATTTTATGCAAATTAGCCATGTGTTTTTAAGTTTCGTTTCTGTAAAATGTAAACAAATATGTGGAAAGCTGTGTGGATAGAGAAGACTTGCGGACGCAGAAATGATATGTGTGGACGCAGTTCGTTTCCGATATGGTGATACGCAGATTTGTTTGTGTAAATGTAGTGTTAAATTAGACATATATTTTTGTTTTTTTAGCTTTTATAACTTCAAAACCTCCCTGAAGTTGTGTTTTAGCTTCATCCTTGTTTCATTAATCCTGCTCTGAGGTTGCAAAATTTTCCCCAGATTGTGACGTCAAAGGTAGAAATCCAGATATATCCTTACCTGCTTCTTTTTAAGTCTATAAATCTTCCCCCTCTACTGCTTCTCAGAATGAAATCCAACCTTAAACACAGAATCACATCAGCGTTTTCAACAAGAAGTCATTTTGGATATTATCTTTTACAACAGATGCTGCAGTTCTGTTTGCTATTTAAAACTGAAAACGCCAACCAAAGCAAACATGGCGACGCTGGCGGATATGCGTGGGCTTCTACTATCTCTTTTTAAGCAGAACTATGGAGTTTGTATTTAAAAAAGAACAGAGAGAAGCGCTTTGTGAATTTGCAGATAAGAAATACTGTATGTCTGCGCTTTTCTTGCGGCTGAAGTTTGATATTTTTTCCTTTTGATGCTCCATGTGGAATTCTTTTATTACCACATTACTGAACCTTTTTAATAATGTTTTTTTTTTTATTTCTTTGCATTCCAGGAAGGACGTGAGCAGTATGAGCTGGCGGCCACCTCGGAGCAGGGGGGCAAGGGCAAGAAGGGGAAGGCCAAGAAGAAGGAGAAGGACATGGATGAACTGAAGAAGGAAGTGGACATGGTGAGTGTTTGAGGAGATCTGCTCGGTTCTTCAGCCCGTCTATGGAGAAGCAAAGGTCTCTACACGGTCCAGTGAACTGTCAGTAACATTGTTCTTCTCTTGTGTCCTTCAGGATGACCACAAGCTGACCCTGGATGAACTCAACCGCAAATATGGCACAGACCTCACCAATGTAAGTCATGAGTTTAATCTGTATCTGTGTGCAGTGGGGGAAATAATGGGACTTGACTAGTACTGTTACTACTTCACTGTCAATAACCAAAGCTGTTGTCACTGTAGTACTACCACTACAACCTGGAATGGACTGATATATCGGTTGACTGACATATTCGGGCCGATATTAACACTTCTTAGTGAATCGGTTATCGGCCTTCAGTCTATTTAGTTTAGTTTATATCAGCCCAAAAGTGTCGGTGACATTTGCCAAAAAAATAAAAATAAACCAAAAAATTACTACTTCCACTACTATTACTATTATTTGTATTTCTACTAATACTGCCATCACTGCTATTACTACCACCATTACCACTACTACTACTACTACTACTAACATTATCACTACTACTACTGCTACAACTACCACCATTACTACTACTACTAGCACTAGTACCATTACTACTACCACCACCACTACTACTACTACAACCATTACTAGTACTATTACTACTACTACTACTACTATTACTACTACTACTACTATTACCATTACAACAACTACTACTACTACCACTACTATTACCATTACAACAACTACTACTACTACCACTACTATTACCATTACAACAACTACTACTACTACCACTACTATTACCATTACAACAACTACTACTACTACTACTACTACTACTATTACCATTACTACTACTACTACTATTACCATTACAACAACTACTACTACTACCACTACTATTACCATTACAACAACTACTACTACTACCACTACTATTACCATTACAACAACTACTACTACTACTACCACCATTACCACCATTACTACTGCTACAACTAGTACTAGTACCATTACTACCATCACTACTACTGCTACCACTACTAGTACCATTACTACTAGCGCCATTACTACTACTACTAACATTATCACTTCTACTACTATTACCACTATTGCTACTGTTACTACCACCATTGTTGCTGCTGCGGCCGCCGCTGCTGCTACTGCTACTTCCACTACTACTTCCACTTCCACCACTGTTACCACCACTACTGCTACTACTACCACTACCACTACAACTAGTACTATTCCGCAGCATTTCTGCTACTATCTGTACTATAACTAGAAGTATGTTTGTGCACTCACTTTCCTTTGTGTAGTACTTTCGAGTTCATTTATCTCTTCTCTCGCACTCTCTCTAACTGAGTGACAAAACGTATTTAAACTGGCACTTCAGGGACGAGACGGTGAATGACAAATGAGAGAACTCTGTTAGACAAATGTATTAATATGAGATTACGTTCAAATGAAGGTGAAATGTGACTGATGTGCCATTACAAAAGTGAGACGGAGAGCAGAGGCTGAGGAGATGGTGAATGGGATAAGAGAGAGAAGGAGAGAAGGAGTGAGAGAAAAGATGAGCTTCATTCACAAACGATGAATCTGAGCAGAGGAATTGAGTGATGTGCTACTTTTATGACTGAAATCTGATACTGCAAATATATACAGGAATTCAAATACTATATGCTACTAGTGAAAAGTTTGGACACACTATTTCATTCAATGTAGTTTGTAGGGTTTTTTATTAAAATTTTTTTATTTGGTCCAATTAAAGTTAAATAACTACTTTTTATATTCATATCCTCAATGTT
>NW_026570994.1:4115851-4240851 GCF_026225935.1 Boleophthalmus pectinirostris | reverse complement strand
CCAGAACTAAACATCTAAACAAGTTTCTACCAGATTAAAACTTTCCCTCCATCACTTTAAACCATAGTGAGTTTAAAATGTTTTGATGCCTCGCCAACCCAACTTACTGTCTTTGTCCCACAGCAAGCCCTGGTGGTCCGCGATGGAGAGAAGAAGAGCATCAACGCAGAGGAGGTTGTGATTGGAGACCTGGTGGAGGTGAAAGGAGGAGACAGGATCCCAGCTGATCTCAGAATCATCTCTGCTCACGGCTGCAAGGTAATTCAAACTTCTTTACCTTAGCGTTCATAGATACTGTCGGCATGGTGTATTTAAATGAAGAAAAGCTGCAGCTCTTCTACAATTAAAACAAAAGAGCAAATGTGAACTTTAAAGGTAGTAGTCATTCTAAAAATCCAAAACATACTATGGAAAAGGCTTGAAATTTGAAGCCTATTTATTTATTGCGATAAAAAAAAAAAAAAATTCTTTTGACAGTATAATGTAATTTATTTTTACCACACAATATAATACTAGTTTGTGTTTTTCCATGTAGTCTTACTAGAGTTGGAGACTTGTAAGTCATGACTTGGACTCGAGTCAGTCTTGAGTCACTATTTTTAGGACTTGAGACTTGACTTGATAAAATGGAGAAAAAGACTTGGGACACGACTTGGACTTGAAGGTCTGACTTGATGCTTCTCCTTAAAAAAAAAAAAAGATTTTTGAAAATTACTTTTCTCTTTACATTTGATAAATGTGTTGATGAATTTTAGAAGAACAAACTGGAACATGTCACTCCCACTTCTCTGTTTGTTATTTTGGATGTAACTGAAGTACTGTAATCTGTATCCTCAAATGTACTACAATGATATACAGTACAATACAGTAAAACTGAGAAAACTACAAAGAACATGACAGACAGTGCAGACTACATGACAAAATAACTAATTAAGCACTTAAGGACTAATTCTCTCTGTTCTGACTGTAATGATTCGCACTAAGATCTTGTCAAGACATTTAAAAAGGAAAAATTTGCATTTCTTCAACTCTTGTATAAATACTCATATATAAATATACCATGACTTTTAAGTACAATTTAGCTTAAAATTCATATAAGTTGCAAAAGTCTAAGCTGTATTTGGTACTTTAGTTTAAAGACTTTAACTGATTTGACTTGAAGCTCAAAGCAGACGACTTGGACTTGACTTGGACTTATGGGCCAGTGACTCGACACTCAACTTGAACTTGTCTGCATTTGACTTTGGACTTGACTTGGACTTGAGGTCAAAGACTTGAAAATTACTTGAGACTTGGAAAACAACGACTTGGCCCCACTTCTGAGTCTTACTTCCAGTAAAGATCAAAACCATTCTGAAACTCTTCTGGGAAGGTCCATTGTTTTTTTATAGTACAACATGGTCACATTTTGCTTTTTTCTATTGTGATACTTTGTTACTAACAATACAAAATCTAAAAGTATCTTGGTATTATCTTTTGACATCTTACTTTACAATATTGTATCAAATACAAATAGGAAGATATAGAGAAGAATAAAGTCAAAATATCCAACTTCCTATGTAACACTAGATCAACAACACCATATACGACTGAAATATGACTCGATTAGATGTAGAAATCTTGCCCCCTAATTTGGTTGAAGTTGTGTTTTGTATTAACATCAGTTTATATTGTAATTTCTGGACACTTTCAGTCTTGAATTTTAAAAAGGGGAAACCTTTTGAAGTCTTAAAGTAGGGCTCAGACGGACAAACTTTCCTCACAGACTCTGTAGAAGGCTAGTTTGTGATTAAGGGGTCCTGGGCTCATCCAAGTGGCCTCATTATTGGGTTTGTGCCCCATTTGAGGTCCTATTTAAAGGGTATCACCTGCCTATATGGGCTATCTGTGCTCTAGTTCAGACCGGATATGCCACTGGACTCTTGTGAAGGACCCTCGCTGCTATTTGTGCCCTACATTCATGACTACTACATCTCTCTTACAGGTGGATAACTCTTCCCTGACCGGCGAATCAGAGCCTCAAACCCGTACTCCGGACTTCTCCAATGAAAACCCACTCGAGACAAGGAACATCGCTTTCTTCTCTACGAACTGTGTTGAAGGTACGATCACAGAAGTATGCAAAATATGAACAGATGTTATTGCTTAAGACCAATTGAATACAGTATTTGCCTACTGAGGGATTATCGGTGTACGTCTCTTCGCTCTCTACTGCGCATGTCTCCTGCAGAAAAAGCCGCTGTTTTGTCTGGTATCATGTCAGTGTTTTGTAGGATTTCAGCAGATTTCAGGTTTTCCCGGGGGCGGGGTTAGGTGTATGGATCAGGTATGAGTGGATGTGCGGCTACTGGAGTTTGAGACGTTTCTTCTCATCATTTACACACTCACCTGCATTTATCACATATGGGTTATTAACACATTTCAGTGCTCTGACAACTGGGAGTGTGCAAAAATATGAAAATATCAATATATTGTATAGTTTAATGTCATGATACAGCATCGATATTAGGGACTGCTGTAGTAATATATCTCAAAGGGTATTTTTTGGTATATTTTACAAAATTGTTTTGTTCCTTGTTCAGAGGAAAGAAATTTATGCGACACAGTTGACATTTTCACTGTTTTGATGATTAAAATATGCATGTTTTGTATTCACTTTGCACAAGAAGTGGTTTAACAAAGACTTAATATCATAGCCATGATTTAGCCGTTAATTTTTATTGAGCCATATCGAATCGATTTGAAATGTAATGTATCAAACCGAAAGTGCACTGTATAGAAATATGTATCGTATCTACTGACAACATCGCTACCTAGAGCTTTGCAAGGACGGCAACCCCTATTTCGACATACCGTCACTCCGACAGACCCTCACCCCGACATACCGTCACTCCGACAGACCCTCACCCCGACATACCGTCACTCCGACAGACCCTCACCTCGACATACTGTCACTCCGACAGACCCTCACCCTGACATACCGTCATCTGACACTTTGACGCCACCATTCTGACACCAATGAACCAGGACTACTCCAGGACTAAACCAGGATTGAAGTCCTACTGACAACGTCGCAAGCTAACGCTGCAACATGTTAACCGCACAGGCTCAGGCTGGGCATGCATCTGCTGTGTTGCCAAACAAATAATCCATCTATAGTTTGTTTCATGTGAATAAGCTTCAGTAGTAAGAGGTATTAGCCGTAAACCAGGTCCAAACATCAGCATTTTTACATTTTAAAGACAAGTTATACCTTTGTATTCTTGGCTGCCCACTGTCTTAGTTCTGTTTTATCCCTCCCTGATCTGCTTTCTTATCCTGGATTCATAGAACTATAGTTACATGCATAACTTTCATTTTAAAGTATAAAATTTCTTTCAGAATGACATGATGAGTAAAACTGTCTCCAGGTACTGCCAGAGGTATCGTGATCAGCACAGGAGACCGCACAGTCATGGGTCGCATCGCTACCCTCGCCTCGGGACTAGAAGTTGGACGCACCCCCATCTCCATAGAGATCGAGCACTTCATCCACATCATCACCGGTGTGGCCGTCTTCCTGGGAGTGTCCTTCTTCATCCTGTCCCTCATCCTCGGGTATACCTGGCTGGAGGCTGTTATTTTCCTCATCGGAATCATCGTGGCCAACGTGCCCGAAGGACTGCTGGCTACTGTCACTGTGAGTCCTGCGGTTTAAATGTGACATGCTTTTGCTAGCAGTCGGAGGTGGATGTTCACAGTTGCTGACGGGCTAAATGTTTGTAGATTTCTAGTACGGATATCAACACCTTTACTCTTTGACTATATGAGTTTTTTGCAGGCCTCAATTTGTAATCTCTACTCTTATTGGCCTTTGCATTCCCCATTTTTGCTGTAATCAATTTATTTACATTTTTAATGTATTTTTTTAATTTGTTAAAAGTAAATACAGGGTCATTGTAGTCGGACTGATCCATGGCAGAGCTTGTAGCTGATGCATTGCTAGTGTTCTTGTGCTCATTGCTAGTGTTGTAGTCAAGACTGCACTAATCGAGACCAAGACATTTGACTGTCAAGACCAAGACGAGGCCAAGGCCACGGCCCATCGAGACCAAATCAAGACCATCTTTGTCATTTTTGACATTTATTTGTATTTTGTTTGGGTTAGTGTTGTTTTTTTGGCACATATATATCAATGTTTTTATAAGTCTATCTTCATTTTATCTATATAAATGTTAATTTAAGCTTAAAATAAGCCAAGCAAAACTGTACTACACTTAAACACTTTTTTTTGTCCTTTTTTGGACCCTCACCTACAGTTTGAGAACCCCTTCTTTAAGCTAACTTGCACTGGTACTTTACACAAAACTGCTTCAAAGTGAAGAAAGTGTCTGATTTTTAAACCTGTTTTCTTACCTGGAGTTCCAACATCTTACTGGTTTTGCAGTGATATTGAGTAGCGGACGTAATAAAATCTGCACTCGTTGAGTGTCAGACCTAGAGTCTGAGACAAGACCTAGTCCAAGTGCCTTCAAGACCAAGACAAGACTGAGTCCAAATGCGCTTGAGTCTGAGATAAGACCAAGACCATAAAAAAACAGTGTCGAGACCGGCCTCGAGACAAAGACCGGTCTCGAGTACAACGACACTTCTAATTGCCAATACTACTTCCTGTGTGGTTTGACTTTTCTACTCTAGGTCTCTTTGCATAATACAAGCTTTACTTTTGCTTTGACACCTTAGATATTATATTAAAATTAATAATACTTCCCGACTATTGCACTGATGGCTGCTAAAAGTCAGACCCCTGTTTACACACTTGAATCACCTAAGACGTTTTTGCCAGTTAGCAAAAAGTAGTTTTGACTTGTCCTTTGTCCCCAGGTGTGTCTGACTCTGACGGCCAAGCGCATGGCCAAGAAGAACTGCCTGGTGAAGAACCTGGAGGCTGTGGAGACCCTGGGCTCCACCTCCACCATCTGCTCGGACAAGACGGGCACCCTGACCCAGAACAGAATGACCGTGGCCCACATGTGGTTCGACAACCAGATCCACGAGGCCGACACCACCGAGAACCAGAGCGGGACCTCCTTCGACCGCAGCTCCGCCACGTGGGGAGCCCTGGCGCGCATCGCTGGCCTCTGCAACCGCGCCGTCTTCCTGGCTGAGCAGAGCAACATCCCCATTTTGAAGGTGCGGATTCAGTATAACAAATGTGCTGGCATACTGAATGTAATGCTGATGTAGCCAAATACTGACAAATGTGTACTATCTAGCAGAAAAAGTCTGTGTAAATGTGCTCATGCGTCATTTTATTTCCAAACCGAAATGTATAAATGGACAAAGCTAATCCCAGTAGCCGTTGAGTTGCAAATGGGAATTGAGCATAGGCACAATTCATCAAACCTGACCTTCATCAACTCGTCGATTCTGACCTTAAACCCTCGGATCATGTGGTGTGGGTTAAGACGAACATTTTGACTCTAAATCAATATCTGAACATTAAAAACAGACCAATCAGCGCCTTCTTTCCCCAAGGTTTGCTCCTGCTAGCGTTGGCAACAGGTTTGATTGACAGCGTTGTTAAGCGCTCGCTCCCTGCTAAACCAGCGATGCGGGCGCGAAGGGACGAGTACCTGCAACAACCTCACTCCTGGTCAGCTCTTTGGAATTCTGAGCGTGTGCATCATAGCAACAATGGAACTCAGCTCCAAATTCGCTATTCGTTAAGAGTAGATGAACCACACATGTCAGTTTTATATTTCATGATTACCACATTTTCCGGGCTTGTCGTCGCTCCGGAGTATAACTTGCACCAGCCAAAAATGCGTAACGAGGAAGAAAAAAACATATAAGTCACATTGTTGGGGGGGAATTTTATAAAATCAGAGACCAGGAACCGACATTTCCTGTTGAAAGTCAAGTTCTAAAGCATCATTGTAAGCATCTGCAGTCTTTGCAAACTGCCTTTTTTATAATTAGTCCAGAGGTGAGCTGTGTACAACGGTGTACAATATGATTAAACAATAACAACTTTACATCATTTGTACAAGAACCAAACATAAGAGGATTTGCCTGAGCATCTTACACTGTCTATACATATCATCATCATCTGTTAAATACCTGGGAGTCCAAATCATGAACATCAGTTGCATAATAATAATAACAACAATAATAATAACAATGATGATGATAATAATAAACTGTTTTGTATATTTTCTTCTTCCCAATACATCCTTCCTCTTCTGTTATTTGTCGTAGAGCACATAACTCCGCCCACCTTAAATGGTAAACAACACAGTGTCTTGCCCAAGAGCATCAGTCCCCTGGTCGTCTCTGCTGCCGGTGTGTCTCCTCTGTTTCCCACACTGAGCCGCTCCGTAATTCCCCATAAACGACTGGAGCTGTGTCCTTGTAACTGTTAATCACCTGTAAATGTCTGGCCAACGTCGGAGCACTAATTACTACTCTACTCTACTCTCCCTCTCTTTCTCTCTCTCTCTCTTCTCTCCTGCTAAAGCTTCACTCTTTTCTCCTGTTCTCATTCGCTCTGATCTCCTGTGCTCCCCATCTCTCTCGTATGTTCCTCCTTTCTTCTTTCTCCTTCTCCTTTCTCCTCTGTTTTGTTTGTCTCTCTTCCCCTTTCCTCTCTCTCTCCCCCTCTGTCCCTCCTCCCCTTCACTCTTTCTCTCCTCCCTCTCCTCTCTGTTCTATCTCTCTCTTTCTTGTACACCTTTACTCCTTCCTCTCTCCTTCTTTCTCCATCTCTAGCCACATCTCTCTTTCATCCTTGCTGGCTGACTCTCTCTCTCACCTCTTCTCTTCACTTTCTTCTCTTTTACCTCTCCTCCCTTTACCTCTCTCTTTCCCCCGTTCTCTCTCTCTCCCTTTCCCCCGTTCTCCTCTTTTCCCCCGTTTCTCTCTTTCCCCCGTTTCTCACTTTTCCCCGTTTCTCTCTTTTCCCCGTTCTCTCTTTCCCCATTCTCTCTCTCTTCCCCCGTTCTCTCTCTCTTTGCCCTGTTCTCTTTCTCTCTGTCTTTCCTCCGTTCTCTCTCTTTCCCCCATTCTGTGTCTTTCCCCCGTTCTCTCTCTTTCCCCGTTCTCTCTTTCCTCCGTTCTCTTTCCCTCGTTTCTCTCTCTTTTGCCCGTTATCTCTGTCTTCCCTCGTTCTTTCTCTTTACCCTGTTCTCTTTCTCTCTGTCTTTCCTCCGTTCTCTCTCTTTCCCCCATTCTGTGTCTTTCCCCGTTCCTCTCTCTTTCCCCCATATTCTCTTTTCTTGTTCTCTCTCTCTTTCCCCATTCTCTCCTTTTCCCTCATTCTCTCTCTCTGTCTTTGTCCTATTCTTTCTCTCTTTCCTCCATTCTCTCTCTTTCCCCCGTTTCTCTCTTTTCCCCATTCTCTCTCTCTTCCCCCGTTCTCTCTCTCTTTGCCCTGTTCTCCTTCTCTCTGTCTTTCCCCCGTTCTCTCTCTTTCCCCATTCTGTGTCTTTCCCCCGTTCTCTCTCTTTCCCCGTTCTCTCTTTCCTCCGTTCTCTTTCCCTCGTTTCTCTCTCTTTTGCCCGTTATCTCTCTCTTCCCTCGTTCTTTCTCTTTACCCTGTTCTCTTTCTTTCTGTCTTTCCTCCGTTCTCTCTCTTTCCCCCATTCTGTGTCTTTCCCTGTTCTCTCTCTTTCCCCCATATTCTCTTTTCTTGTTCTCTCTCTCTTTCCCCATTCTCTCCTTTTCCCCCATTCTCTCTCTCTCTCTTTGTCCTATTCTTTCCCTCTCTCCTCCGTTCTCTCTCTTTCCCCCATATTCTCTTTCCCTCATTCTCTTTCCCCCATATTCTCTTACCCTGTTCTTTCTCTCTTTCCTTTGTTCTCTCTCTCTCTTTCCCCCATTTTTTCTTTCTTTCCCCATTTTCTCTCTTTCCTCTATTCTCATTCTCTCTCCCGTTCTTTCTCATCTCTCATCCTCCCTTTCTTCCCTCTCGCACCAGCTCCTGTCACTTCTCTCTCTCTTGCATCATCTCGTCCCTCTTCCCTCCTCGCCCTCCTCTGTCTGTCTCCCTCCCTCTCTCCCTCGCTCCTCTTCGTCGCTCTCTTCTTCCTCCCGTGTTGTTTTTCTCGGTGACTTTTACAGGCGTGAAAGATAAACACGGGGCAGAGCTGTTTGTCGGGGCCGCTAATTACAGACGCTGAAATAAACCAAATATATCAGCATCTCCTTCACGGGGCGATTAGTCACACCAGCTTCTTTTGTTCGGGCTCCACTTGTAAAAACTGTCATTGAAGTCCATCCAGTTTTGAATTTCAAATAATGAACCGTAAAAGTTTCAAGTTTCATGAAAGGAGATAAAAAGGAAAAAAGAAGAAAAATCCAGTGCATTATAATTGTATTTATGCAGACTTTTTGCTTTTTGTAGTCCTTGAGGAAAACTGAATCTGTACTTGCCGTGCGTAACTTTTCAGGTTGGGGCTCTGTTGCCATGGAGATGCTATTGCTTTAATACCGTACTGTGGAACATTACAGGCAATCAGTCAATCAATCAAACTTTATTTATAGAGTGATTTTCATCCAAAAAAAAAAAAAAAAAAAGCAACAAAAAGCACAAATTACGATGGGACTTGATTAAAAAAAAAATTTGAATTAAATACACTGGGGCCCGGTCAAGCAGAAGTAAACAACAAGGCCAAAAATTCAAGTTAATGCATCTGATATAAAAATGTATTGAACAGATACATATGTACTCTAGTTTATGAAACTGTTGACCTTTTTTCTGTACCATTTTTGGTTCTAAAGTTCCATACGTTTTAAACAGACCATGTATGAAACATGGAACAAAAATTATTTCCCAAATTTCAAAGACCTGAAAATCATGTCAATAAATGGATGTATTTCATCATATCTTGTGTTATTCCATCTTTGAACTGTTGATGAAGGGACAGGATTTAAAAAAAAAAAAAAATATTTAAAATGATAAAAATTTGCTTGGAAGGACTGACATATTTTATAGAAATAGTTTCCTTTCATTTTGAAGTAATATTAAAGTATTCGGAAGAAAAAAGTGACAAATGATGTAAAATCATGCACCTTCTACTTGGTAAAATGGTCACATTTTTCTATAGTGCTTTTCCACCTTCAAGGCTCAAAGCACTTTACAACAAGGAACCACTCACCCATTCACACACCAGTGTACACAGACACTGTGGGTTAAGTGTCTTGCCCAAAGACACAACGACAGCATTCATCTGTGGGAGCCGGAATCACACCAGCCAACCTGTGGGTCAGTGGATCTGACCGCTCAACCTGTGATGTTTCATGTTGAGAGCTGGAATCGAACCGCCAACCTTTAGATCAGTGGGCGAATGCTCTACCAACTGAGCTACTGCCATGATATGGTAGAAAACTATATGAAGCAAATATTCAAACCAGTTTGTTAAGGATATGGAAGTGAGAACCAAGAGTTATCACTGTTTGGATTTATTGACCAAAAAGTGCTGCATATTTCATTCCCTCCGTTACCGACATGAGTTTTTTTAATTTTTTGTCAACAACTTGAAAGAATATCACAGGTTTAACTTGACCCTGTTGGAGTGTAACTCTTTCCTACATTCTGATACTTTACTTATTTCAATAGTCCCTCTAGTTTCTGAATAAGAGACATTTGAATGTAAAATAATCTGTCAGTTTCCCTCCGTTACCACTTGACCAGGACCACTGGCGATTTACGGTCTTTTGTCTTTGTAGAGCAGAGTGAAACTGATAAAAATGACTTCAAAGTTTCTGTTTTGTCCAGACAAAAGTTGAATAAATGGGGCTCCCAAAATTTGACAACTCGTTGCTATAATGAAGAAATATTTGTATGTGAAAAATATTGAGCTCAAAACAAATAACTGACACTTTTACTGTCTTTGTCTTTGCACGATTTCTTATTTTTGGCTCATGATACAAAGACTAGAACTAACAAATAAGGGTCAATTTTGAGCTCAATATTTTTCACAATATTTATTCACATGATAAAGGAAGTCTCAAATACAAACAAAATGACATGAACTCATTTTCAAACATGATGTTGGAGCGTTCTGTCTTTGTAGGCCAGTACAGGCTTTGTAATTAATTCATCTCAATTAATTGCATAACAAAATTTGCCCCTAAAGCAACATTTATTTTAGTGGACTCATTTTCTTCCTGAAGCTCGTCATGTGTTGGAGTTTGGGCTGCTGTTTGTACTCGGACCAGACCTGCTCCTGTCAACACCTCCAGCAGGTTCTGTGTTTGGTGTTTAAATGTTATCGTAGGTTTGAGGTGCTTTTGCGATGTGCAAACGCTTTTTCTACTACTGAACTGTCAAACATAACATTTTGAAGTAATGTAAATAGTATGGTATCCAAACCTGTCTGATGTGTTTTTTAAAGGCTTTCTAATATCTTTTTTTGTCTTTTTTGTTTTGTTTTTCCAGAGGGATGTGGCTGGCGACGCTTCTGAGTCGGCCCTGCTCAAATGCATCGAACTGTGCTGTGGATCGGTGCAGGAGATGAGGGAGAAGAATCCCAAAATCTCTGAAATTCCGTTCAACTCTACCAACAAGTACCAGGTGAGTCAAATTCTAACATTATAGCAACATTATAGATGTTTTGTAGTTCTTAATATTGATCTATTACACAAGTAGATCATAATCAGAGTTGGGAAGGTGACTTTTAAAATGTTTTCCCCTACAGATTATATATCCCAAAATGTAGTTTGTAGCAGAATCCATTAAATTACTTAAAGTGAGTAATGTAATCTGAATACTTTGGATTACTTGATTTGTTGTAGAGAAGCAAAGACTCGGATATCATAACATAAGATGTTTTGTCTGATAAAAGAAAATAAAAAGCCCAGACTTTACTTAAATAAATTAAAAATATTATTGATAGAAGAAGAGACACGTCTGTGCAGCATGATTTTGTCCTGTTAAATCCTGTTTTAGTCCTGGTTTAGTCCTTGTTTAGTCCTGGTTTAGTCCTGGTTTTAGACCTGGTTTTAATCCTGGTTTAGTCCTGGTTTAGACCTGGTTTTAGACCTGGTTTAGATCTAGTTTAGATCTAGTTTAGACCTGGTTTAGACCTGGTTTAGACCTGGTTTAGACCTGGTTTAGACCTAGTTTAGACCTGGTTTCTAGACCTGGTTTTCTAGACCTGGTTTCTAGACCTGGTTTCTAGACCTGGTTTCTAGACCTGGTTTTAGACCTGGTTTTAGACCTGGTTTTAGACCTGGTTTAGATCTAGTTTAGATCTAGTTTAGACATAGTTTAGACCTAGTTTTAGTCCTGGTTTAGACCTGGTTTTAGACCTGGTTTAGATCTAGTTTAGATCTAGTTTAGACATAGTTTAGACCTGGTTTTAGTCCTGGTTTATTCCTTGTTTACACCTGTTTTAGACCTGGTTTTAGACCTGGTTTTAGTTTTTAGAGTCCTGGTTTAGACCTGGATTAGATCTAGTTTAGACATGGGGATATAGCCCAAAATGTGAAAACAGGAAAATACTGCCATGTAATCCATTTATTTCAACAAAGTAACTGTAATCCAATTACCACTCACTGAAACAGTAACTGTAACTGAATACAGTTACTCATTATTTGTACTCTGATTACGTAACTCTGGTACTTGTAATCTGTTACTCCCCAACACTGATCATAATTTAACGTTTTTATTCATTGTAAACAGTGGGGATGCAACAGTAGTTTTTCTATTGATTCAGTACATGTTTTGATACACAATATCAAATTTGATTTTGATACGTTTTAAGACACAAAAAAAATCTCATGTAATTGTTTCTGCTAATGAGTATAACATAATAACACTATGATATTAATGAAACAATAGATACATTATACACAATACACTACAGTACAACTCGTGTACAGCTGGAGTTTATATGTGAAGTGTTTTAGTTCTTTTGGTTCAGTGGTTCACAGCTCAGAATTTTTATTCAGTCAAAATAAGAACAGAGCTTTCTCAGGCTGTTTTATATTTTATAATATAGCCAGTCTTCTATTACTATAGAGCTGCACTATCAGACTTTTCCTTTTCTGATGATTATTTGATGATTTCTTTTTCTGTCTCTTCTCTCTCTGCTCGGCCTCGTCTCCAGCAGCAGCAGAGACAGACAGCAGCTCCTCCCACACTGTCCTGCTCTTTTTTTAGGGATGTGCAAAAATATTGAAATATCGATATATCGTATTGTTTAATGTGATGATACAGTATCAATATCATGGGGTGCTGTATCGATATATCACCAAGAGTATTTTTTGGTATATTTTACTAAATTATTTAGTTTAGTCTACAGTTTAGTTGCTTGTTTAGAGGAAGGAAACTTGTTTATGTGACACATTTGACATTTTCACTGTTCTGATGATTAAAATGGATGTTTTTCATATGAACTTTGCGCAAGAAGTGGTTTAGCAAAAACTCAGTATCACAGTCATGATTTAGCCATTATTTTTATTGAACCGTATCGAATCAATTTGAAATAAATCGTATCGAACCGAAACTGCACTGTATCGAGATATGTATCATATTGTGGCCTATGTATCGAGATATGTATCGTATCGACAACTTCTTAATGATACCAGCCCTACTCTTTACTCACACTGTGCTCCAACATCTACTTTCTGAACACTAAAACTATGTAATAGAAATGTCTCAACCAGAGGGGAACCGTCAGGACCTTCAAGGTATTCAGTGAAGGCCCAAGAAAAAATATTGAAAGAATTTTTGTACTCCTAATATATTTTTTCAATATTTTTTATTCAGTGAGTAATAAACACTACTCTAGTAATAATTTCTAGATCATTGTTAAAAACTTGGACTAATATTTCTTGGGAAACAAAGGGTTAATATAATGGAATGGAAATGAACCAATCACAGTTTTTCTTCCAATAGTATCTGGGTAAATCAGTGACTCCCCCTGCAGCACTGAACTAAAGAAAACCTGCAGGGCCTTCGCCTTCCTGTGGTGAAGTTTTTTGTTTGTTTTTTTCAATGATGTCATGATAGACAGCAGTTGGCCCTAGTGAAGGGCCGGGGTCCAGATCCACGGTTCGCCACTGGTCTCAACGGACCCTTTTCTGACTAAAACTTATGAGATAGTCTAAGAAAAAGATGACCTATATCGTTGCGCTGCGTCGTTGCGTCGCATGTGAGTATACAAGCGCATTTGATTAAAGCTGTTGTGAAGCCAAAAGCGATTCTATTATTAAAAACGTGAATATCTTTGTCATTCCTGGATCTATCAACGTAAAATAAAAAGAGACTGAAAGATCAAACCCTCCTCTGTTAGAATATTTCAGCTGTAAGTCTCGATGGAGCTGCTTTGTTGCTGCATCTGAGGAGGACGCTGCTATAACCGTTTCTCTTTCAGACCAAAATAAAAGACAACACAGAGGCATGGAGGGACACGTGTATTGACCATACACCGTATATATGAGTGGACATGGCTAACACTCTAGCCCCTGCCTGCCAAAGAGGAAGTTCTCCAGGCAGCTTTTCTGGCTCCTTCTGACTCTGGCCCCAATTGACTTACATTAGGATCTTGTGGCTCCTCTCTCTGTAACTGCTGCTGTGAGCCTCGTCATTTTGGGCTTAAAATGTTCGTATTAACCCGCGACACAGGATTCAGAATTTTTTTTCACAATTATTTGGCTTATTTTGGCTTATTATCTGGCTCCAGATTGGCTCCTGTAACCGTTAGCATTGCGAACCTCATTTGAGCGGCGCTGAACGCTACAGGTGACATCATATTCGCTTAGTCCACTTCTTTATACAGTCTATGGCAGGGGTGCTTAATACCTCGATCGCGATCTACCAGTCGATCGCCAAGGTCGTGTGGGTAGATCGCCGTGTCTCGTCTCGTACTCGCGTTTGGACTAAGTCTTGTCTCTCACTCGAGGTCTGACACTCAACAAGTGTGATCATATTTCATTACGGCCGCTGCTGTTGGTAATAAACTTGTAGCGGGTGCAGGAGCGTGTGGGGCGTCTCAGTGCAGCCTGTGCGCTCATTTGAAACCCGCGGAGACTCTACGGCGCATCACAAACACACACGCTCCCTATGCACGGCTCGTCTGCAACAGCGTGTGCCCTCGTGTACCAGCGTGCATCACAGGGCAGGTTCAACTTCCTAAACATCCTACCTGTCCATCTGCCTCACGTCAGCACGCCGCCCCTCGCCTTTTCACGCTCTCGCTCCTTCCTGCGTACAGCGAACACAAGCCCCTCCCACAGTGCGGCTGATTAGAAGAGCAAGACCAAACGTGAAGCAAAAACGAGTCTAAATTTGTGTTCCAGTGTTGGCACAAAGCAGGTCTACAGCATAGAGCGGATCTACAGAACAGACCTACTGCCACATTTGGCTGAAGTTTGTCTAACAAAAGTGCACAAATGCATCTGTGTTTGTCACGATGTGCGTTTGGTTTGGTAAACGTGCAGAGGCTGGTAAATATCACTGCAAAACCAGAAAAGAATGCAACTCCAGTTTGGAACTTTAAAAAACAGGTTTAAAAATCTTCCTTCACTTTTTCCACAGTTTTGTGTAAAGTGCCAGAGGAAGTTCTCTTAAAGAAGAGGTTCTCAAACTGTGGGTGAGGGTCCAAAAAAGGGGCACAGAGTGTTTCAGTGCAGTTTGTTTGGCTTTGTATTAGGTAGATCATTTTGACTTGGTCATTTTGTAAGTAGCTCGCATGCTGAAAAAGTGTGAGCACCCCTGTTGTATGGGATCGAACAAACACTTGTATTGAATCATGACACTAGTATCAAACGATTCGATATTATATTGAATATTGTTCCATTGTTCCGTTTAAAATAAAGGTTGTTTTAGTATGTAGATATTGTCAGTTTGTGGTATATTTATGTATTTATGTCTCAAACTTAGCATTAGCGTTAGCATTGACAGCCTATGTTAAAAGACGATGTTAGCAATTTAAGAAACAGAACCAGTGTTTGTTGATTTATTATTTGTTCAAATTTTGAAATGGGTAATGAGCATAAAAATCTGACAGCCAGATCCATTTTCTAAAATTAACCTATTAAAGTAGGATTTATTATGCTTGAGGAAATAAAACAAATTTTAAAAACAATTAAACAATTTGGTCCCGCTGTGTTTGTGTCGAGCTTTATTCAGCGTAACATTAAATCTAAGGTTTGTGAATGATGTAGCTGTTAACTTGTATGCTAATTATAACTTTATATGGCGCTTGGTAAAAACTTTGAGTAGTGATGTATCCGACATGACAACATTTTGTAGCAGACTAAGTTATGTTGTTGTTTTTAGCTTTTATGCTAATTGTCCGCGCTGATTGCTGTGTTATGCTAAATACGCTGGAATACTCAAACATGTGCAGCTCCATCTGGATTTCTGACGAGAAAACATGATCCAAACTTGGCATAATGGCTCGTTTAAAATCTTTTCTTTGACAGCGATAACATTTCTTCTGTTTTCTTTCTGTTTTTAGCTCTCCATCCACAAGAACGGCACGCCTGAGGGAGAGTCCAAACACCTGCTGGTCATGAAGGGGGCCCCGGAGAGGATCCTGGACCGCTGCTCCTCCATCCTGCTCCAGGGCAAAGAACAGCCCCTGGACGACGAGATGAAAGACGCCTTCCAGAACGCCTACCTGGAGCTGGGGGGCCTGGGGGAGAGAGTGCTGGGTAAGGACGGAGCGTTATCAGGGACTGCGCCAGATAAAAACAGACTGTGGACAATGCCCGGGGCCCGCATATCAACAGGGGGCCTTTTTATTGAAGAATTGTTGTAGAAGTTGTTGTAAAAATTGTTGTAGAAAGGTTATAGAGAAGTTTGGTTACGACACAGACATTAGCATGTGTGGCGAATAGATTATTTGCAAAATATCTCTTCCCACTACCCAACGGAACCCCTTTTATTTCATCAAGAAACAAAACAAAACAAACAAACAAACAAAAAACATGTAATTGATAAAAATGGTTAACTACTGGCATTTTTTTAATTTGTTTTAGTCTTCTTATTTATTGCTATTTAATTTACTACTACTACTACTACTACTACTACTTCTACTTCTACCACTAGTATTACAACTACCATTACTACTATTACAACAACTATTATTACTACTACTATTATTACTACTACTACTATTACTATTACTACTACTACTACTACTGCTGCTACTGCTACTGCTACTGCTGCTGCTACTACTACTACTACTAGTATTACAACTACCATTACTACTATTACAACTACTACTATTACTACTATTACATTATTACTACTACTATTATTACTACTACTACTACTATACTATTACTACTACTACTACTACTGCTACTACTACTACTACTACTACTGCTACTACTGCTACTGCTACTGCTACTGCTGCTGCTACTACTACTACTACTAGTATTACAACTACCATTACTACTATTACAACTACTACTATTACTACTATTATTACTACTACTACTACTACTTCTGCTACTACTTCTGCTACTACTGCCACTACTGCTACTACTACTACTGCTACTGCTACTGCTGCTGCTGCCACTACCACTACTACTACTAGTATCACAACTACCATTACTACTATTACAACTACTACTATTATACTACTATTATTATTACTACTACTACTACTCCTACTACTGCTACTGCTACTGCTACTACTGCTACTGCTACTACTGCTACTACTACTACTACTACTACTACTACTACTACTACTACTACTACTACTAGTATTACAACTACCATTACTACTATTACAACTACTACTATTACTACTATTATTACTACTGCTACTACTGCTACTGCTACTACTGCTACTACTACTACTACTACTACTACTACTACTACTACTACTACTACTACTACTACTACTACTACTACTACTACTACTACTACTACTACTAATATTAGAGATTAAGGGTCTTCAACTTGTTGCTCTCCACATCCTTGCAAGTAGCTCGCCAAAGGATTTCTGAATTACACGTATTGTGCTGAATAACTAAAACTGGATTAATTTAAAAGGCTATAATGATTGTAAATGGGTGATTTTGATGACTAACGTTGCACGCTGTAAGCATATGAACATCTAACTGTGCCCCATCTAAGGCTGTGGCTCTTAACTTTATTCCATTTCTTGTGACCGCTAAAATGAGGAGATCTTTGGCATTTTCATTTTGTAATGTAGCTCACCGGAGGAAAAAGGTTGGAGACCCCTGGATTAACTTTTTAACAACTATAATTAAAGCAAATATAAGGGCACCCCAAAATATCTTGTATAAGGCCCCCTACAAGCTTGAAACAGCCCCGACTACTCCTAAGACAAAAGCTTCAGTTCATGTTTTTTTTTTTAATTTCTCACCACATGTTCTTGTTTCTCACCCAGGTTTCTGTCATTACAACCTCCCCGACGAGCAGTTCCCCGACGGCTTTGCTTTCGACACAGACGAGGTGAACTTCCCCACGGAGAACCTTTGCTTCATCGGCCTCATGTCCATGATCGACCCTCCCCGTGCCGCTGTGCCCGACGCTGTGGGCAAGTGCAGGAGCGCTGGGATCAAGGTATGACCCTATTAAGACCGTTGAATGTTCAGTTGATAGTTTATGTTGCTGTTGTCTTCTTGGGTAAAACACTTCTCCAACCTCGTAAGCGTGATTGTTTTGGTGGTGATTGGAGAGTCCATTGGAAAGAATGTTTTGTCAGTCAATCCCAGGGCAGCCTGTCTTGAAAAGCGGCTCTATAAATCTGATGTATTATTATTTTTTATAGGTCATCATGGTGACAGGTGATCATCCAATCACAGCTAAGGCCATTGCCAAAGGTGTGGGCATCATCTCTGAAGGCAACGAGACCGTGGAGGACATCGCTGCTCGCCTCAACATCCCCATCAACGAAGTCAACCCCAGGTACTCCCACACTTAAATACTCTTAAATACTCCTGTTAAACTGAGAGAGACCTTTGACTGAGACACAAAGGCGACTCAGAATCGCAGAGTAAATGTCCATCGGGATCAGTGAAGTATCTTTCTCCCTCAAGTTCTCCAAACCTAACCAAGCATCACATTTCCTTTGCCATGTTTCTCTCAGAGATGCCAAAGCTTGTGTGGTCCATGGAGGAGACCTGAAGGACCTGACCGCGGAGCAGCTGGACGACATTCTCAAGTACCACACGGAGATCGTCTTTGCCAGAACCTCTCCCCAGCAGAAGCTCATCATCGTGGAAGGCTGCCAGCGCCAGGTAATTAAAAATCTGTTTTTGTTTGTTCTTATTTAAACCGATGAGTTAAAAATTTTGCATATTTGGACACTTCATGTGTGTTTTTGGACCGAAAATAATCACGTAATGAATAGTTTTCACTTTGCTGTTAGCTTCCCTTAGGCCTTGAAATGAATAAATATAAAATTTTATATTCAGTTTTACAAAGAGTTTATGGGAAAACGAATGGAAGATTTATTTACAGACCCACAGCAGTCTTCAAAGTGGGCAGAACTATTCAGCTCCACGTACAATGCACAGAGATGGGAGTGTGGAGTAGGTAAAAACTGAATTTTGTAAAAGTTTAAGGGGAAAATAATGGGAAAACGGATGGGAATTTTTTTTACGGAATCACAGCGAACTTCAAAGTGAGCGGTACTGCTGAGTTCCATGTACAAAACAGAAGAAATGTTATTGTTGTCAAAGAAAAGGTTTTAAATGTTGCATCTGAGCAAAGATCAAGCCTCGAGAATCCACGTATCATTCATTCTTTCGTTTTTCAAAATAAAACCAAAAATAAGAACAAAAACACAACTATTTTCTTCATTATTTGTCTTTAAAAAATGGATAACGATTTTTTTTTTCAGTCCTGGTTTAGTCCTGGTTTAGTCCTGTTTTAGACCTTGTTCAGTCCTGTTTTAGTCCTGGTTCAGTCCGTATGCGGCGCAGAAGTCCGAGATTGCAGTTCAAGTCACGGAAACGGGAAACGGCTGTTATCCGTTGTTTCCATTATTCATTTAAACACAAACTCGAAAAAAACAAATCTTTATCCATTTTTTCATTTTGGTTTTGGAGACAAATAATGAAGAAAATTGTTTTTTCATTTTCTTATTTTTGGTTTTATTTTGAAAAACGAATAAACGAACGACACATGGATTCTGGAGTTCTGAGCGAGCTGAGAAGCAAGAAAACACGGTATAGCATCTCCCCTTTAAGCGTTTGAGGCCCATGTTTTTCTAATTTGGCAAATGTCAGTTTAGCACGGCGCCGGTGACTAATGGATATTTTTATAAGGTAACGCTTATTCACGATTAGCACTTCGGTGTGATGACAAGGTGACGGAGCATTGCAGCTTAGCATCTGTCAAACAGCAAGATCACCCATGTACATTAATATTGAAATATGACAAGCCAGGCCCGGGATTACGCTGCTGTGAAGGCTGGAACTGAAGCGGCCTATGAGTCACCGGGTAAGCAGCCATGCAACGCGAAAATAGATCATATGATTTATGTGTTAAGATGTAAAAACTTGTTTGGTTGTAAATGAAGGAATTGTAAATGAGTGTTTCTTATTCAAATTCACTCTTATAAAACCGCAATCAGGAAGTACTTGTATTGAAATTGTGAAGAGGACAAATTTAGTTACCGAGTCTCTTCTGCTGATTGGATTAAGAACACTCTTTGCTTCGAGTTTAATCACGAAAGGCTCAAAGGACGGCTGGAGCGAAGACGGCGGTGGCAGCGTTTGTAGCGGCGTTTATTTTCGCCAGTTTGAAAATTTCAAATCTCAGGACGATCCGTCTTGCCGGGCCTGGTAAATTGCGAAAGCTGAAGATATGAAAAAGATGATATGAAAATCTCAAGTGTTAAGGGGAGTTTTTCGGCAATAAGACATGGCTTTTATCTGAAATGGACTCCAGTTGCTGCAGGCGAGATATTTTGACTCCCATTCAGAAGCCAATTTCATATTGACGGTTCTGGTCTGAGACGCCAGGGTTTAGAATGCACTGAGCCGAATAGGTCCTGACCCTAAAGGGAAGAGATATAAAGTGAAACTGCCCTGCCCTTGTGTATATACTAGCCTCAATTTGGGCTCTTTTACCCTTATTGTGATCTGCTGTAGACTACCTGATTACACCTGATTGGCTCGATGTCTCCCTTGATCGAAGATGTGAGGACACTACTGTACTCCTAGCTCATAATTTCTGTTCAAAGAGAGCTACATTCTTCACAAAAACAGCTTCAAACAGACATTTCTCTTCGTTTAAATTCTTCACTTCTCTGTCTTCAAATGAGGGCTTAGTAAGTGGCTTTAAGATGAAACTGGACAGAGGACTGTGAACCTGAATTATTCATTTTGTGCAATTACTGCTTTTAAAGAGGAGGTATTATGCAAAATCTTTCCTTTTTTAAAGATTTCTACCATGTTATAACGTTCCCTCATCCAAAACATGCCTGGAGAGGTTTTAGATATCATCCATGCATGTTTGAGTCATTTATGAAGGTGTAACAGTACAAAAATCATTGTTTGGTTTGTACCTCGGTTTTGAGGTCATGGTTCGGTTCGTTTTCGGTACAGTATGGGAACAAAATGCAATGGAAACAAAATGGGGCAGGGATCCCGTGCCGGCAAAAGTGACAACCGTAGTTTTGCGAGGATTCACGTGGTTCGGAGCGACGTAGTCAAGGCGGGGGGCAATTGTTGTTGAAGCAGCCTAAATATAAAGCAGGGGTGTCCAAACTTTTTTCATCAAGGGCCACATATCTAAACAGAGATGAAGCAGAGGGCTGATCGAGGGCCGTAGACTGGTGCTCAGTACAGTGAATCATTGAAATATGTGCATGTTTAACACGTTAGAATGAGCCATCAGTCTATTCATGCTAAGATCCTTAAAACCACACAAAAAAACTTGCAGTAAGAGTTCATTTTTAATTGATGCAAGGTAATTCGGGCCAATTTACTTGGAAGCCTCAGAGCCAAGAAAAATTTGTCTGAGGGCCGCATTTTGCCCACAGGACAAAGTTTGGACATGTCTACTATAAAGAAACACTGCCACCCCAATCACGGACGAGTTCCTTTGTGAATATTAAAGAGCTGAGTCTTCGGTGTAGCTGCACATGTAGTGGCGGCATATAAACACACACAAATTGCGCAAATTCACTCCTGCACTGCCCTGCACCAAACCGAACATCCCATACCGAAATGGTTCAGCACGAATATATGTACTGTTACACCCCTAGTAATTTAATCTCTCCTGGGCCCTATTCAAAGCCTCGTCACAAGCCTGTGTCACTCATGCTGCCAAATGACAATTCTCCATAAAAATACAAAAAACATGATACAAAACCATATACAACAACTTCACAAACCTGATGTGATGTGCAGTAGTTTCATTAGCAGGATCTGCAATGATTGTAATGTGATACCGCTCTGAAGGGGGAAGTAACTTAGCGCGGAGAGCAATGGAAAGGGAAATTCAGAGCGTCAAAACAAAACTTATAACATGTTAATACTTTGTTTTCAGTGCATATAAAATTTTGAAAACAATAAGATGTAACTTGGCAATCCAGATTTCTTATGTTCCCATAGAAATAAATTCATAAAAATAAATTGTGATATAATGAGGTTTTTTAAAAGTTCTAAAGTATCCACTTATTTTAAATCATATCTCAGTTTCATCTGTTATTTTTTTTTGTCTTGTCTCATGGAATTTGTGTCTAAATTTAATCCTTGCCACCTTTATTTCTAAAACCTCCCTTTCTCTTCAGGGAGCCATCGTGGCTGTGACAGGTGACGGTGTGAACGACTCTCCCGCCCTGAAAAAGGCTGACATCGGCGTTGCCATGGGAATCGCCGGCTCCGACGTGTCCAAACAGGCCGCAGACATGATCCTGCTGGACGACAACTTCGCCTCCATCGTGACCGGAGTGGAAGAAGGCCGTCTGATCTTTGACAACCTCAAGAAGTCCATCGCCTACACCCTGACCAGCAACATCCCCGAGATCACACCTTTCCTCCTCTTCATCATCGCCAACATTCCCCTGCCCCTGGGAACCGTCACCATTCTCTGTATCGACCTGGGAACTGACATGGTAAGACTTTCCGCTGACGTCCAACTCTGCAGTCTAATCTGAAGTGCTGTTTTAAAAGTGCACCACCTATTCGTCTCCATGAAGATGTTATTGCTTTGCTTGGAAGCTCCACATTTTGGCATGAAAGTATAGAAAATGGTCATATTTTTACACAGCGCTTTTCCACTTTCAAGGCTAAAAATGTTTTACATCAAGAAACTACTCAAGCATTCACACACTCTTAGACCAGTGTACGCCGCCAATTGCTCGTCAAGAGCAGGATTCGAACCACCAACCCTCAAATCCGCAGTCAAACACTCTACCAATCTAGTTACTGCCGCCAATCTATCTTGTTAGATGGTGAAAAACATGCTTCTATTTCATCCCTCCTGAATGATTCACTGTGCGTGCGAAGGGAACGTTCAGTACTTTCAGCCCTAAATGTGGCATCCCTCTGGCAGTCATCTGACACTCATCTGACACTCATAGAACCACAGTTACAGTTGTGATTTTTGATTCACGCTCTGAGTGGGTCCACAGATGTGACCTCGGAAACAAGCAGGTGGCAGAAAAGTGTCATAGTTCAGCTTAAAATGTCTCAAAACTGGCAATTCAGACTTTAAATATTTTGGTAATACAGAGTCCTTTTGAACTTTAGACCTCTAGACTTAGACTCAGATGAATTTTATTGATCCACAAGGGAAATTATTTGGACACAGTAGCTCACACATGACAAGGCAAGGCAAGGCAAGTTTATTTGTACAGCACAAAGTAATTCAAAGTGCTTTACAGAATAAGAAATACATTAAAATCATAATAAAAACAAATCAAAACATAAATAATCATGAAGATTAAAATGAAAAAAGAGAGACATATAACATAATAACAAAAAGAAATAATATGAATTGTGATAATAAAAAAAAAATGAAGTGTTATTAAAGGAGTATCAAAAAAGCAGGAGACTGGTGTCAAATAAGGTCTAATTAAATCAAATCTTAAAATCAAATCTTCCAGAAAAACAGAAAGACTAGATATATTGTCTTCACAAGTAAAGAATGACTATTAACTAAACACAAGCTTTTCTTTAACATTACCTTTTATTTTGATGCGATCATAAGCGATGAATTTTGTGCCTTCTTTGTCACTATTGTTGGTTTGTACGATCATAAACAAAACTGGCATCTTTAAAAAATGAATATAAGAACTAAAAAAAGAATGTATTTCTGTTTGAGGTGTTAGTATATGAACAATCTGAGTGATGATTTTAAAAATGTCTAACACTGTAAAAGCCTTTAAAAAATATAAAGCATTATGTTTTGGAAGATATAAAGCTCTGGAATGAATGAATTATGCATTAAATTTAGCTTGTTTTAATTTATATTTTGTCTCTTATATACAGAGTAAGTCGTAAGTAAAATTGTAAATGTAAACTTGTTCGTATGCTGCTTTCTTTCTTGAAATTCTGTCATTGTTTAAAAGGTCTGGCATTAGAAGTACTTTTTACTTCAGCCTTAATCCTTTCGGTCATGATCCATGGGGTTGTAGTCTGTGTTTTGTTTTGTTTTGTAGTGCTGCAAAATGACTGATTAAAAAACTACTACTGCTAAACATGCATCCCGAATTTCAAACTTCCAGTCATTGTGTAATGCATACTGGGAAGGATCCTCCGAAAAAGCGGCTTTCATCGATCTTTTCAAGTCTTTTGAACCATATCACTTTTGTTTCTGGTTCGGATATTGTCATATTTTAGTTATGGGATTCGGACATTATAATTGTGTGGTTAATGGATGTCCAAACAGTGGAAAACGGCTCAAGAAATGGGTGTTTCAACTTTAACTGACCATCAGCTAACTCTAAATATGTTACACTTTGGAGTGTTGGACTTTCATTCATTGCTGAAGAGGGGCATTTTACTTCCAGCACCGCCTTTCCACAGCATGAACATTCTGTCAATAAATCAGGAGTTTCCCCTAGATACTGCTTGTCTTCATGAATAAACAGACCACATTCTCTACAAGTTGAGCCAGGGATCGGGATTTTGCTTTGATGGCGCTCCACATACAAAATATTCGCTGCAAACTCTGGATGATTTCTTAGGCAGCCAGAGGTTTTCTTTTTGGTCCTTCCTGTGTATCAATACCGTCCATCAACTTCACCTTTTACTATTTTTCAATTCCGTTGGGAAGAGAAACAGTTTGAACAGAGGTTTGCAGTCACACACATCTGGTTCCCTTTTGCATTTATGGAGTTTGCAAACTTCCGAAGCCCATTTCTCGAGCTGTTTTCCGCTGTTAGGATCCAACAACCACACAATTACAATGTCCGAATCCCAAAACTAAAATATGACAATATCAGAACCAGAAACAAAAGCGATATGGTTCAAAAGACTTGAAAAGATCGGCTTTGACAATAGATGCATCCCACCAGAAAATCAAACATGTATGTATTGCCCGATGACCAGAAGTTCGAAATTCGGGATGCATATATAGCAGTAGTAGACTTTTATCGGTCATTTTGCAGCACAACAAAACAAAACAAAACATAGACTACAACCCCATGGATCATGATTGAAAAGGTTTAGGCTGAAGTAAAAAGATCTACTAATGCCAAACTCTATAAAACAATGGCAGAATTCCAAGAAAGAAATTAGTCTAGAAACGGCAAGTTTGCATTTACAATTTCACTCAGGACTTACAGTAAATATAAGAGACAAAATATAAATTAAAACAAACAAAACTGTATGCATAATTCATTCATTACAGAGCTCTATATCCTTCAAAACATAATGCTTTATACTGTTATTATGTAAATGTATATGTACTAGAAAAGTAAAAAAATAGAAATATAGTCTCATAAATACAGACTTAGATGTTCTGAGAAGCCTGGGATTCTTCTATTAGTTAGGAGTTCAGATTTCAGTATTCCGACAAATGCTCTCGCTCCTAGAAACATGCACTGAAGCTTAAATTAATTTGTGTTAATGAGGTGATCTAAATGTTAAACGGGTACATCTGCTTTCCAACCTCTCCAGGTCCCTGCCATCTCCCTGGCTTACGAAGCCGCTGAGAGCGACATCATGAAGAGACAGCCCCGTAACCCCAAAACGGACAAACTCGTGAACGAAAGACTCATCAGCATCGCCTACGGACAGATCGGTAAATATAAAGATAAAATATAAGCAAGCGTGTTTGTTCGCGTGTTCAACCCTGTCCTTAAGTGGCAATCGCGGCATGGTTCCCTATCTACTCCCTCTGTGTCTGTGTCCCTTCACTATCACAAAGTTCCCTGATAAGCTCAAGAATGGCATGCACCCAAAATAGGACTGATATCGAGCTGGGACGGTGGTTCTGTGTATGACCATCTATGACACAAATAGTGGCCTAAAAATAAACAGAGATAAAGATTGGAGCTTGTATCAGAACATACCTGGAGTTGAGTTTTGTTTCTATGGCGTAGGTTTGGTCTCAGCTTGGGTGGGGACATGAAACCAACTGATACATTACTTGATTAACAGATTAATTATATAATATTGTTGCAAAAACCAAACAGCCCATCTTTATAAGAAAGGGTCAAATGGGATAAGAAGACACACAGGGTCTGGGCAGGTCCAGAACAGAGCCCTGCACTCTACGAACTGGACGCAAAACGGCGTGGGACACATTTTGAAAGCTCATTGCAGGTGTGGGCATGGATGGAATGATAAACTGTAGTCCCACAAACTAAATATGGGTGTTGAGTAAAATATAAAAATGATTAATTTGTATCTATCATGCAGAATTTGTGCTGGGATATATTATTTGGCATTAATAAAATCATTTTAGCAAGACTAAATTTGCAAATGTGGTCTAATCTCATGCACATTTTAGACAATTCCTTTCCTCTTCTCCGTGTTTGTGAGAGTTTATGAAAGCGAATGGTCCTATCTTGCATCCAGGATTTGCAGGAATTACAATTCTTTGCGGGAGCTGGCGGGAGCAGGACTGCACAGTGTGGGTGCGGGACTGTAAATTCCCGCTCAGACCTCTACTCCAAAATAAGTGAGAGGTGGTTTCATTTTTCAGTTCACAAAATGTACAGTTTGTGTCCATTGCCTTTCTAAGATGATTCTTTAGCGGATAAATGTGATGAAGTTTGTAGCAGATTTCCCTTTGTCTGTTGGTGATGAGATGTTTGTGAAGTCATGTTCAAACATTTTTCCATGGAATATTGTCAGTAAAGTCGGGGTCTCACAGCGCACGAGTAGGGCTCCATTTGGGAGTTGCACTTGTGCTGATAGTCGCTCTTTTTCTGCGGCGACTCATTTATAAGTCAAGTTTAATTGAAGATGAAGCTGAGTAAGTTCTTTTTGAAAAGTTTTTCAAAGTTTGGTGCAGCATCTTCACTCACGCTGCTCAAGCCGATATCTTCCTCACTCTTCTGCCGCTTCCCCAGTTTAGGCTCCTGGCTCCACTAATGACATCACTTTGTTGGGCAGGAGTAACCCTGTCGTCATATCACTGAATACATCTCAGAACATCTCATAAACAAAATGTGAACTAAAACATGTTCAATTAATTCTATTGAGTTTGGAAAAATATCTGAATAAATGTATGTTTTTGTTTATTACACTAAAATGTCAAATATTGGTAGGGACTATTTTGTCTTCCCCAAATATTGGCTGTGACATGTCCCCACCGTCCTTATGCAAATCTACACCCTTGTTTTGTTTTTTTCACACAAACCAGATTTTTAGGAAGTTCTGAAAAGCCCCCATTCCCCCTTGTGATGTCATAAGGTGGTGATTGAGGAAGTTGTAAAGCCAAAACACCTCCACTAAATCCATTCTATTCAATTCAGCAGAAGGTTTGTCAAATCCCAGATACAAATACGATATTAACTGACAGTTTATTACCGAAATCGGTATCGAATAGAGTATCGAACCATTTCCTTTGTATCGGGGCATTATTCGGTGGTAGCAGTAGTAGTAGTATAATCCAATTCACTTTATTTGTGTAGTACGTTTCATAAACTGCCGCAAAGAGACAACAAACAATATTGCTACTAAAGGGACAAAAATGCTCTGTTTAATATCACTATAATACAACAATAAAACCAGTTAGAGCAAATAATACCATAAAATACAACTTAATAAAATAAGTGAAAGTGAAATAAAAAATAAATAAACCACACAGAGGACCGCACAACTCCAGCGGTGTTAAAAGCCCGAGAATAAAAAAAGGGTCTTAAGGGTTTAATTTCACTTGTTCTTAAACAATAAAACCAGACAAATCAAATTAGATAAATAAATAAGTCAAAAAGAAATAAAAAACACTGAGAGTCGCACAACTCCAACGGTGTTAAAAGCCTGAGAATAAAAAAGGGTCTTAAGGGTTTAATTTGACTTATTCTAAAACAATAAAAAACAATTAAATCAAGTGATCAGACCATAAAATAGCGATGAATGAACAAAATAAGTCCAAATGAAATTAAAAAAAACCCACAGTGGACCACCCAACTCCAGCAGTGTTAAAAGTCCAAGAATAAAAGAGAGTCTTAAGGGTTTAATTTTACTTATTCTAAAATAATAAAAAAAAAAAAACAATTAAATCAAATGATCAGACCATAAAATAGCAATAAATAAATAAGTCCAAATAAAACAAACATTGAGGACCACACAACTCCAGTGGTGTTAAAAGCCGAGAATAAAAGAGAGTCTTAAGGGTTTCATTTTACTTATTCTAAAACAATAAAAAACAATTAAACCAAATGATCAAACCATAAAATAGCAATGAATGAACAAAATAAGTCCAAATGAAATAAAAAAAAATACACAGGATCGCACAACTCCTGTGGTGTTAAAAGCCTGACTATAAAAGAGTCTTAAGGGTTTAATTTTACTTATTCTAAAACAATAAAAAACAATTAAATGACTAGACCATGAAATAGCAATGAATAAGTAAAATAAGTCTAAATGAAATTTAAAAAAAAAAATAAAATACTGAGGACCACACAACTCCTGTGGTGTTAAAAGCCAGAGTATAAAAGAGAGTCTTACGGATTTAATTTGACTTATTCTAAAACAATAAAAAACAATGAAGTCAAATAATCAGACCATAAAATAGCAATAAATGAATAAGTCCAAATAAAATAAACATTGAGGATCCAACAACTCCAGCGGTGTTAAAAGCCGAGAATAAAAGAGGGTCTTAAAGGTTTAATTTGACTTGTTCTTAATCAATAAAACCAGACAAATCAAATTATATCAGACCATAAAATAAGAAATAAATCGTAAAATGAGTCCAAATAAAATAAACACTGAGGACCACACAACTCCAGCAGTGTTAAAAGCCAGAGTATAAAAGTGGGCCTTTTTAAAGAGGGATTATGATGCAAAATTTATTCCATTTTGATTTATTTGTAGCTTTCTACCATTGTTCCCTCACCAAAAACAAGCCTGAAGAGGTTTTTAGAGGTTTCATCCATACATTTGTGAGTAATTTAGCGATCTCTGTTCTATTTGAACCCTCCTTACAGTTAGCTATAAGATTCCGTACGAGGCTCCGCCCACAAATCTACGTCACCCACGACTCAGAGCTTCAAAAACACAACTTAACATTGCATTTTCAGAACTCTAAAAAGTAACACTGTGAAGAGTATTATAAATCAAGAAGCTATTGTTTTAAGCCTCATTTGACGCTCCTCAGTTTTGGGTGTACATCTACATTACCGCAATTCCACCTTTTTAAAAATGTTAAAACTCACAGTCTGAGAGTAATTATTAAAAAAGCCTGTTATCTTACTTGTATGAACTGCTGTAATTTGGAACCCACTAATCACGGTGTCCGAGATTTATGATTTCTTTTATTTTTTTCCACAACCTAATTTAATTTTACTCCGTTTTGTAAAAAAGATGAAGTCTCGATTTTTGCGCTGCTCATCAAAAAGACCACACGAGCTTCCTCCATGTAAATCGGTCCCATTAATGTATTCATTGGCCGGGACTCGTTCTACCAAAAGGCCAATTTACAGAATCAATTATCGATCTGTGAGCTGAAAAAAAATCTATTCTGCTGCCACCGTGAGCTCACTAAATACATGCGTCTACTGCCATTCAACCTGCTCGAGCTGTATATGCAAGGATCCGTGTCAATATTAATGGTGCACTGTGTAACATTTTGGTTATAGGGGTCCGTCGCCACCTTGTTTCTATGGATACGTCATTGCTTTGTCTGGAATGTTCCACAGTATGACGTTAAAAAGATCTATCTAAAGTTTATTCAATCACAAGTGGTTTTAATGCTAAAGAATGCCTAGAAAAAAACGGTATTTTGACTGTGAGCTGGGTCGCCTCGCCGCAGATCTGACCTGTAACATGGTCCGGTTTGGTCTCCATGAAGATAGAAAGGTTTAATGCCACACTGTGAATCATTCCAGACAAAGCGAGAAGTTACACAATGCACCTAAGTTTTTTTTCCTTTTTAATCTTAATTTTGCTGAATTTTATCATTTGGCTTTTGACTATTTTGACTGCAGCAGATATCATACATGTACATAAGGTAATTCCAGTTGTTACCTAGCAACCATACTGCAAACAAGGGTCTAAATTACACAACAGTTGTCATTAGACTAGTGAAAATAGATTACAGCACCTTTTTATTTTGTTAGATGAAGGTTTAAACTGTCAGAAAAATGGCTTCCTTGTTTTTTTGATAGTTTTCCGTGTTGAATATGATTTTTCTTAACTTTTACCTACAAACTGTGACTTAAATGATGTAAAACTATGATAAATACAGCAATGACCACAGGTACTATCCCACCAAACCAAGTCAGGATACTAAAAACATGAAACTCTGCCATATATGTACCGTATTTTTCAGACTATAAGGCGCTCTTAAAATCCTTTAATTTTCTCAAAAATCGACAGTACGCCTTATAATCCACTACGCCTTATGTATTAATTCTGGTTGTGTTTACTGATCTCGAACAGATTTGAAGTGGGTGCTCAAAAATCAGTCAAAATGTTTTAGAATGACTTTGGTAAACTACAATGCTGCACTGCTTGATGGATTGTCAGAGCATTATGGTTACGGCAGTCAGAAGCCTCGCAGCGTAAAGGACGGTGTATAGTTCTGCATCCGGCATTTATGACATCAGTGAAATGCTACAGAGAATATATGACCATTCATGTATACGATCTATGCAAATGACCTGCCAACTTAGTCCGACAGAAGCTGACCGCATCAGCGCACAAGGAGCGAGCAGTTTTTTAATTTGTAGTTTATGCAAATGAGCCATGTGGATTTAAGCTTTGTTTCTGTAAAACATAAACAAATGTACGTAAAACTGCATTAAACACATTATAGTCCTCCTCATAGAAAAAAAACAAAAAAACTAACTTAAATGATCCAGCCACATTCACATTCATAATCCACATTCACCAAGACAGGGAGGCAACGACACGTAAATTACACCATGATCTACCAATGGATCGTGGATGCCTGAGCTAAGGATCAGTGTCAAGTGTCGTCTGTTTGTTTCACTTAATGCGTCTTATAATCCTGTGCACCTTAAGTATAAAAATAGACGAGAGAATTCAACATTACTGATATTAAGCCTTATAATCCGGTGTGTTTTTATAGTCTGAAAAATACAGTACTTTAAATTGTATCGTTTCTCTCTTCAGGTATGATCCAGGCGCTTGCTGGTTTCTTCACATATTTCGTGATCCTGGCTGAAAACGGCTTCCTGCCCACCACTCTCCTGGGCATCCGAGTCAGCTGGGACAACAAATACATCAACGACCTGGAGGACAGCTATGGACAGCAGTGGGTGGGTGCACATTCTACTGATGAACATACAGAATTATTGTATTTACACTTTAGAATTCAGTCTCACAATTTCAGATGGAGGGCAGGGGTCTGTATAACTATGGGAGGATAATTTTTTGAGAAGAAATAGCCAAAACCTACGATATACAGATGTTCACAGGCAGAGAGACTTGATTAAAATATAAAAAAATAAATAGCAATAATAATAATGGTAGTAGTAGTAGTGGTAGTAGTAGTAACTCAAGTCGCAATTTT
Source organism: Boleophthalmus pectinirostris (assembly GCF_026225935.1). Taxonomy (NCBI): domain Eukaryota; kingdom Metazoa; phylum Chordata; class Actinopteri; order Gobiiformes; family Gobiidae; genus Boleophthalmus; species Boleophthalmus pectinirostris. The sequence goes on along the minus strand of NW_026570994.1, from coordinate 4,209,770 downwards.
CATGACCTTGAGACCATAGACTGTATAAAAAACTGGAATAAGGGAGTGTGATGTCACCCATAACATTTCGGCTCCAGTCAAATGAAGCTCATCGAGGCTGGCGGTTGTTGGGACAAATTTGGAGCGGATATTTTTCATAAATAAATTGTAATTGTAATTTGGATCCCATTTATCACGGTGTCCAAGATGTATTATTTCTTTTATGTTTTTCCACAACGAATTTTAATCCATTTTGAAATAAAGATGAACCAGCAGTCTTTTTTTTTTTTTCCCCTGCTCATCACAAAATATGAAAAATATTGAAAAATAAAAACACCGGGAGCATGTAGAGTGGGTTAATACGAACATTTTAAGACCTAAACAACAGCAGTTACGGAGAGAATGGTGACGATTTTTCAATGTGAAGTCAATTGGAAACTGAGTCGGTGGAGCCGGAAGTGCGTCCATGCTCACTTCCTGTTTAGAATGTCTATTCCAAAAGTCTATTGTTGACTCACTTGACTAATGTTCCATAAAGACTTGACTCAGGACTCGACCGTTTGTGACTCAATACTTCATTTTGACTTGGAACGACTTGGCTACAGGCTTATTCTATTACTAATAAAATAAAAATAGAGCTATATGCATAAATACGGCACACTTTATTCATTTATGCGCTAAGGGAAACCACTCACTGAAAACCTGACAAACCTTTACTTAAATTAAAAGAATTTGGCTACAGGCGTCCTCCAGGCTGTGTACACAAACCGGCCACGTTTAAAAGTTTTATTATTTTAATGGTCGAACCCCCCGCTTGCTTTATATATCGTATAAATCAATTTAAATCCAGTGGAGACTTCAAATCCCAAACATATTTCCAATATATATGGTATAAAATGGTATAAAAATGCATGTATGATGACTTGTGGGGACATTAAAACTTTAGATGTACTTGTAACTTGCATTCAGGTATCTTACTCAAACCTTTGCAAATGCTATCATAAATTGTTAGGGGATGGGCTCCATAAACTTCTCCCAACGTCTTGTTTCCGTGGAGATGTTTGTTGCTTTGCAGAATGTTCCGCAATATGGCAATAAGGTTAACTAAGCAGGTAATGCTACTAAGTCAGATGTGTGGAGAGGTGACTTCGCTCATGTTTTTCATTTCTGAGCAAGAAAAACACCTGAAATGAAATGAATGAACAGATGGTTATTTTAATTGCCATATTGTGGAACATTTCAAACACAACTACTAATGTCTCCATGGATACGAGAACTGACAAACCCCCATCATAAGGGTTATATAGTCTAACTAAAAATCCATTCGTCCATCCGTTTTAAATTCCTTTCAGCTGACAACAGTCACGTCTTGGCAGGGGTGGATGATGTACTCAATATTGTTACTTGTGTAATCATTTGTCCCTGTGTCTGGACTTTTACTTAAGTAAAAGTATCACATGAAAAAATGTACTTCAGTAAACGTATTAAAGTACCTGTTTTAAAAATGTACTGTAAGAGTAAAAACAAACTATTTTGCAGATTTTATAAAAATTAAAGCATCAAATGTAATTTTGAAAAAGAATTTGGCTGATTGTAAGTGATTCAATTGATTTTCTTCATTTTTCAAGCTGTTTTTGTGTATTTGTGTGTTTGGTTTGCTCAAAATTGGGACGTTAACTCAAATGAAATGTGCTAAAAATAAGTTTCAGCCTTTTCAACGTGTCTCAAATTATAAAGATTTTTCAGTCCAGATTTAAAATGTAGTGGAGTAGAAAGTACAGATACATGCTTTCAGATGCAGTGAAGTGAAAGTCTCCATTGTAAAAATTACTTCCTAAAAATTGTACTTTTGCTTTTGTACTTTGTTACTTTCCACCACTTGTGTTTAGTCTGAGACAGTTCCATTCAATCCCAATCTGCTAAAAATATGTCACATTTGTTTATTTATACTGACAGAGAAGACAAAGAACTTTGTGCCACTTTTTGTTTCATGTGGATAGGCCCAGTAATTCGAGAGATATTAACCATAAAAACAGATAAATAAATCTGCAATCTGACAACAATTTCCACCAAAGAGTTCTGACCTGTCATCCAACTCCATTTAAAGTATCAGGCTTCTAGAACGTTGCGATGTCAAGGCCTGGTTCTTATGTGTTCTTGTATCTCCACAGACCTACGAGCAGAGAAAGATCGTGGAGTTCACCTGCCACACGGCCTTCTTCGCCAGCATCGTCATCGTGCAGTGGGCCGATCTCATCATCTGTAAGACCAGGAGGAACTCTGTCTTCCAGCAGGGCATGAAGTAAGCACCAAGCAGCGTTTTATTTTTCTGATCTACGTAATAATGTTTCCTCATCAAAAACAGACCTGGAGTTGTGTTTTCTTTCATTCGCACATGTTCAACACACAAATCTTGCATATTTAGGCTGAGTTCACTCTGCTCCACCTTGTGATGTCATGTGGTAATACAGATGCTCCACTTTTTGAACTCCATACACCTTCACTAGAATCGGTTTGGGTGATTTCAGCCTTGGAATTCGCAATCTTTACTGAACAAAAGGTAGATGTTAACTTGAAAACTACCACTACATGACATCACAAGGTAGAACAGAGAATTTTGAGCTTTGAGTTGGGGTAAAATTATTATAACATGGTTTAAACTTTGTAAGAATCAAGAAGAATCAATTTTGTGTAATAAAAGACCTTTAAAGTGTCTGTAAGTGATGACAGCATATATGGCATAAGCAGCTCTTCAGGTCAAAATATGTTCGCTGCATCTAATTATGAAACATTTTATTGTCCAAGAATCAGGAAGTATGCTGCCGGCATGCTAGTTATGGTGCGTTCGATTATCCATCCATCTCCCGCTTGGATCTCGGATATAATGTCACGTCCACACTTCAAGAGTTATTATTTTTCCCGTGTCTGACTTGGAGAAAAAGATGGATGCCAACCACAAAGCTGTTACTGTTGTTGTTTATCTTCTGTTAGCGACTCTAGGGACGTTTAGCAACACCTGTTTAAAACAAGTATTTTTTCAGTATTGGCCTCAGCACAACACCGACCACCATCCCCATAGACAGTGATACGGACGCAGTAAGGTATTGCAGTAATACAAGTGACTGAAATTGTCATTTAAACCATTGTTTATTCCCAAAGACTGCGTCGCAACCCTCAGGTGGGTCGCAAGAGATTTTTTTGGGTCGCCTTGTCACGATCTGCATGTAGGTCTGCAATATGCAGTTCTGCTCCTGCAACCCGGACTGGAGCACACTAAAAACGCACACAAAATGTTGAAATATTAAGACATGTTTTGTGTAATTTTTAATTTTTTTGTAATAATTTTTTGACTATTTTTTGTTCCAGTGTTTCTGGTTCAATTGAATGTTGAAAAGAAAAAGAAATGGGCTACATTTAAAGTGCAAATAGATGACTAATGGATTCTTTTATTGCTGCTTCAATGACTGTTTTTCATTGTTTCAAACTTGAGTAATACTAATTGTTCAGAGACACGATCACTCAGTCAACAACAAAATATCCTCATTAATGTTCAATAATGCTCAAATCCAACTTTACTTCGTGATTTACAAAGAATATCTATTGACTGGGGTCGCGAAAAATGACACCGGCCGCAGTCGTCTTGTATTCTATCTTGGTTCCTCGGTGCTCGGTTTCCTCTGACTTCTTCCAAGTTCCGCCGTCTGAGAAAAAGTGGCGTGTCTGCTTGTCGCTAGGCAACGCCCTTGAACCTCCGAGTCATGGATAATCGAACGCACCATTATTATCATTACCGCGATGTCGAAGCTCTTCACAACGTTCAGAGGCCACAGCAAAGCGCTTATAAACTCAGTGATGAATAAGTTGAGATAATAAGCTTAGACCTGCTGCAGCCAGTTTTGTTTTTCATGTTTTTAAGAGTGTGAAAAGGTACAGTGGCTTTTAATGAGCGTAGAATAAAGCGAGGTCTGCTTCGGAGAGTAGGAGGGCATAGGGAAAGGCAGCAGAGGTAAGAACAACAAAGGATTCCAATTATACTAAAAACAACAAGTGGATAAAACTCCAAACTCCACTTCTTGCATTTCTTAACATGGTAAAAAGCGAAAAATTAACACTCGTTTCCTTGGTACCACCTTAATAACCAATAACTACAATAATTCAGGCTTAGGAACTACTACTAACTAAGGGGTTATGACTACGAAATAGGGTTAGGGTATTAAGTTTTGAGAAACATTTGAAGCAATTTCACTATAAAATGAAAACAACATTTGGTTATTTATAATGTTTTTGCCATGGTACCACTTATTTACATTTGTGTGTCTCTTAGGAACAAAATCCTGATCTTCGGACTGTTTGAGGAGACCGCTCTGGCTGCTTTCCTCTCGTACTGCCCTGGTATGGACGTGGCCCTCAGAATGTACCCTCTCAAGTAAGTCAAACACCCACTTTACCAACCTACCATATTTTATTAAACCAGAATTGAGTGTTTATTTGAATCAAAGCCACATATTGATGCACACACTGAATGATTCACTGTATTGACCGACTGTCTGATGGCTCTCCACGTCGTCTAATGTTGGTTTGATTTTGTCACCGCGTATTCAGACTTGATGCTTTAATGTCTCACTCAAAGGTGTTTGCTCACGGGGTTGTCGAAGTAGAGAATTTTTTTTAGGAACTGGATAAAACTCTGTACATCTAGGGTGGTCCTTATCCAAAGAAAGAAAGAAAAGTTAAAAATGTCTCTCTCTGACCCCCTAGATATTTAGCATTTAATAAAGAATGTTTGCAAAGTTTCACAAAAATCCATGCATATTTAAAGGTAGCTCAAAGACCTTAAAGTGTTTGTCATTGTGCTCTTCATTACTGCTAAAGTACTGAAGGTAACACAATTAAAGAGTCAAATTTTTGCAGCATAATCTCCTGTTCACTCAACAGACAGATGCATTTCCTGTCTTAAAGAAAACATGATATTGACTGACAGCACAAAAACTAGCATCAATAAAATATTTTTCTAAGAAATTATGTAGAAGACACATTTCAGTTAGAGGCAAAAAAGAACATTATAATATGCATGTCTTATCGTACAAAGACTTAAACTACAGTACATGAATGTCAAGGAAATTCTGTAAGCTATTTTCCCTATTTTCCGCACTATAGGGCGCGCTCTTAAGCCTCCAACTCTATCAAAAAACTATTGTGCGCCCCAACAGATGGGCGATTACGGCGTCCAGCACCCACATCCCTCTCGTCATTATCCGAGTCAGTGTGGTTACTGTTCCCTGGCAGTTCAGTGATGATTCTGGTCTTGGTGAAAGCTTGGACCACAGTTGATACTGATCCTTAGCCCAGGCGTCCACGATCCATTGGCAGATCGTGGCGTAAGTGGCTCGGCGCTGTCTCTCTGTCTTGGTGAATGTGTGTTCTCCTTCTCTCATCCACTGCTCCCACACAGTTCGCACTTTCACTTTAAAACAGCCTTGAGTTTAAAGTTTAAAGTGGGTATTGTGAGTGTGTCTCTTGACAGGTGCATTTTGATATTAAAAGGAATCACAGTATGTATTACTCCTGATGCTCCTGACTACGGGAGCTGTAATGCTGAAAGTGGAGCGGCTTTGTAATTTACTAAAGTCGTACTAAGACACCCCAATAAATTCATATATAAGGCGCTCTGGATTATAAAGCGCGCAGTCGTTTTTGGATGAATTAAAGGCTTTTAAGTGTGCCCTATAGTGCGGAAAATACGGTACACGTTTTTCTCCATGGAGATGTTATTGCTTCGTACGGAATGTTTCCCAGTGTAGCATTAAACTTTTCTATCTTCATGGAGACCAAACCATACCAAGTTAAAGGTCAGATCTGTGGAGAGGCAAGCTATAAAACCACCTGTAATTGGATAAATGTAAGTTAGAACTGTTCAATGTCACACTGTGGAATATTCCAGACATAGAAACAAGCAGGTGCCGGACCCTCCACCAGAAAAGTCACACAATTCACCTTTTAAACCACAGGGATTCTACAATAGTGTGATGTCACGTGAATCCGTCCAATTACTTGTACACATTTTCCCACACGTATCCTGTACATTATTATTGTTGGTTCTAAAAATTCCCAAGGCTAAAGTGTCCCATTTTTGATCCGGTTTGAGCTCTGGATTCAGGCAGGATTTCTCACGGACATTCTTGTTGTTTTCCAGGCCCAACTGGTGGTTCTGCGCCTTCCCATACTCCCTGCTCATCTTTATCTATGATGAAATTCGCAAGCTGATCCTCAGACGCAGCCCAGGAGGTGAGGCCTAACCCACTTTTTCGTTATTCTGCAAATGTTTTCTTTTCAGATGTTTTTTTCCCCACTCTTTTCTACACATTCTCTCACTTCTGTTCCACAAATGAATGAGAAAAGTACATTTAACACACTCACATTATGCTAAATTGTCTTTGAGTTGCGTTTTTAAATGTTTTATTGTTGTTCCCTCTTCAAAAACATATCTGGAATAGTGTTTTATTTCATTCATGCTTTTTCATTAATCTCTTAATCCAAAATAGTCTCCTGAGCGCTCAAAAATTCACTGTTTGTATTTTACCCGGATTGTTACGTCATAGGTAAAAATTCAAATCTCTCTTGCTGTTTTTAAGCTCATAAACACTACCGGACACATTCATGTAGCCCAAAACTTAATTCATTCATTCATTTTCTCATTGTTCATGCTCCAACGCCTCATTGTAAACAGAGGTGTAGTTTGTAAAGTAATTTTTTTCATATACAGACATTATTAAAAGTTAGAAAATGTGAAATTCAAAGGAAGCATGTTTTAAAGCAGACATGTCAAACTCTTTACAATAAATATTTAGTTTGGCCCACGACATAGTCCCAGTTTTTAATTTTGGGTTTAATTGTGTTTGACATCTCGTTTTAAAGGGAATTAACAGGAAGTGCTGCGTTAGTTTGCTAGCTATTATTAGCATTAGATTGTAGCCTAAATAAACTTAACCAAGACCAAAATAAGTTCATATTTTGACTTAATAAATTAGGACTTAATAAGGGAAATCATGACAAAAATTTGACAGTTTTTATTATGGCATTAGATCAAATTTCAGTAGTTTTCAGTAATTATAATTTTTTTATTGATTTATTTTTTTCTTATTTAACAAAATTAAAATACTAATACTAAAATACTAAAAACCAAACATTTGTATTGAGCAAAACTAAAATAAAGACACTGAGGATCTCAAACTCAAAAACAATTTTACAAGAAACAAAATTACATTACTTCTTGATAACATTTCTATTACTTTTTACTATTTATGAAAAATTATATATTACAGCATTAAATAAAATTTCAGTAGTTATCGGACATTTTTTTTAATTGATTTTTATTGAACAGAACTAAAATACTAATACTAAAATGCTAAAAAACTTTAATTTTTGTTGAACCCTCCGCCCCCTTTACAAGCAAAAAATTTACAAGCAAAAATATAAAAAAACCCCTAAACTAAACGTTTTATAGGAACAAAAATTACATCTTTTGTCTCGGTAACGTTTATCTATAACCTATATTTTTTCCAAGATATATGTGCATCCCTACTCTCCTCTCATACTTTTTTGTCATTTATAGACTGAAGTTTCTGAATATATTTTTGTTTTTTTGTGTTTCAGGTTGGGTGGAGCGGGAGACCTATTATTAAACCCCTGTCCACTCCCGATCGTCCAATCAGCTCGCATCTCCTCCTCCACTCCCGTCTTGCATGAATATTGTCTTGCTGCTCGGAAAATAAATAAATTTTAACCTCTGTGAAACGAAACAAAAGAAAAAAAAGTGATGAAAATTGGAATATTGTTTTTATATTAGGGAATGCTTGATACTACTCTTAGACAAATATGAGATGGATCGTGCTGTGGATGCTGATAATGCTAATAATGACATGACTATGCGTGCCTTGTTTATGAACAGGACCAATTTTATACATGTTTTTAACAGTTATAAACGATCAATAAATGCGCTCGAGTCAGGTCCCACACATGAGCTACCGTCTCGTTTTTGTGTCTGCTTCTTTTTTTTATCGTTATTTGCCTGAGCCAGTAACGTAGTAACTGGCTATTGTTCTTCGTGGGTTTCTTTTTATTATTCTTTTTCTGACCAAATGACCATTTTTGAACCCCTGAACATCGACGGAAAGTCCCACACCCCGGTATCAGATCGATCGGCCCGGCAAAAGATTTGATAAAATGGGCACCGTGACAATGACCGACGTGACTCGACTCAACAGCGCCGCCTAGAATTGGACCCCTGTGAGAGTGGGGACAGGCAAAGTTTGTCACAGGGAAACTAAATTCGGGACAGTGATAGAGAACAATGAGACAAGCCAAAAGATGAATTGGAGCATGATTCTATGCATGATTACAAGCAAAAAAGTCCATTACGGACATGGGGCATTTTTCACGGTCGGCCAGCAGGGGCGCAAAGACTCCCCAAAAAATATTTTACAAATTATTACACACACATGCTTAGTCCGATCGTCCTGAAATTTGAATCACTAATGCATAATCTCAGCCTGAATATAATACACTATAAAACATATGAAAAGTGAACACTATAGCGCCCCCTACCATACACATGAAACGTCAACATTATCGGATTTGTACCAAATTCAGGGATTAAATTCTATGCATGATTGTGAACAAAAACAGTATATTACGGATATTGGGCATTTTTCATGGTTGGCCAGCAGGGGCGCAATGACTCCTCAGAAACATTTAAAGGTACACTGTGTAATTTTTTCTGATGGACGAGCTGTCGGCCTGGGTGGCTGTCGGGAAGAGAGAGAGTGGCGTGCCGGGGCGGTTGTGTGGGGGAGTGTGCGCGCCGGGGCGAGGGCCACCAACACCGTGCACAGCTTTAATGCTTAACTTGGCCTGTCCTAATCAACTGAGATGTAGATTAAAAAGTACATTGTTCACATGCAAACATCTTTTAAAGTTAGAAAATGTGAAATACCAAAGGGGTATTTAAATTTTTATCAATTTAATTTAAGGAAAGGAAGGAACATTTTTACTCTCATTATCAACCACTGTCAACATTTTAACACTCAAGAAAAAACTAGAAAATGGATTTAAACAGCACATTTTGAGGAGTCTCTGATCAGTACGAGTGTTCATGGTCTTGTTCAGGAGTTTGATTTTCAGCAAAAAAGATGTGAGCGACTTCACTGGTTATCTTCTGATTTAAATTTTACGAGTAAGAGACTTCCTTCTTTAACTGCATAGATCATCTCACCTGCTGAAGTTTTTAACCAAGTCAGCTCTTTCTGGTAAATTTAGTTTTTTTTTTAGTCTGATTTGAGTTAGAGATTCAAACAGTTCTTCACACTCTCCGAGAATGTGGATGACGTCATCTGAAGACATCATCTGAAAAAGAAGAATTATTAATAGTCTAAGCAATCTGAACGAAAAAAAAACAGTAAAACGAATCAGGCAACCAGGTGAGGAGAGGGGGGAGGAGCCAGATAAGGGGAGGAGCCAGGTGAGCTTAGGGGCCAGGTGAGGTTAAAGCCATACTGATAGGGGTGGGACAAAATCTCGTGCCACAAGATCTCTTGAGACAAAATTGCCACAAGATCGTGAGCACGTGAGAAAAATGATCTTGCGAGATTTTTGCAAGTGTTTCCATGTGGGTAGGACAAAAATGGGTCACGTGTTGGTCCATTACATCTCTTACAGTTCCAGAAAGCAGCACTAGAATCAAAAATCAAAAATTATGATGCCAAAATTGGAAACTGAATTATGACATGTCTATATTAGGAATTATGTTCACATCTCGTCATGTTTCCTTCTCGTGGACCCAATCTCGTGTCTTGTCTTGTGTAAAGTGTGTCTTGTGCAAGTCCAATGAAGAACTTGAAATGGTACAAAGGTAAGAACTGAACAGACAGAGGTTAAAAAAAAAAGATAAAACAACAAAACTCCAAGTCCAAGCTCTGCCAAAACGACCTCAGGAAAAAAGAACAAGATGGTAAAGCTTGAAAACCTGGAGTGTCCAGCAGCAGCAGCACAGTGTCCAGACTTAAACCCCATGGAGCTGGTTTGGGATGAACTGGACAGAAGAGTGAAGCAACCTACAAGTGCCACACATTTATGGAAACTTCTGCAACAGACTTGGGAAGAACTTTCTGAACAATATTTGATTTCTATTGTAAAAAGAACGAGCCACGAGTGTGTTCAGCTGTTCTATCTGCCACAGGTGGACATTTTCATCAATCAAAAGTTTAGAATATGTTTTGGTCAACAGTAAACACTACAAAACTGGAAAAAATATGGTGTTCTAAAACTTTTGACCGGTAGTGTGTATTGATACAGTAACTCCTGCCCAAATCTTAGTACAAAGGTGTTTCTCAAACTGTGCACTGCAAAAAAGCTTGGCCAAAAGATATAAACACTTAAATCTATCAGAAAATTAATTAAAAGTAGTGAAATGATCTGTCCATGCAGCTAGATCATTTTACTCGACAAGTTATATTAAAATAAATGACCTCTAGACTCGAATGAAGCAGTTTCTGGTTCTGGACGCTAAGTTTTAGATAAACATACTCGAGTATCAAGCAAATCTGTCTCTCTGAATCTAAAATGAAATTAAGTAATGCAGGGGAAAACTCTGGCAAATGGACTGTAGCTTCTTTTAAACATTTATTGCTTAAATATAAGATTTTCTCACTAGTTGAGTCATGGAAGAAATATATGTGACAGTTTTTAAGATTATACAACCAATTCAGAAATAGTAAGTACATCATAAATCTGAAAACAAGATGAATAACCTGATATAAGTTTTCAAATCGTGGCCGGATCAGAGAAATGTGCAGTGTGGTACATGAGCTCCTTCAGAACAGCTCTTCAGTTTATGGGTTTGCCTCATTTAGAGCTGGTTTTTATCCACTTTTTGCTCAATTTGTCAGTGGTGTAGTGAGGATTTTTTAAGTGGGGGTATGAGATTCATGATGTCATCGATGCGATGAATCCCCCTAAAAATGATGCGGAATCATGTTATTAACATTAACTCCATTTATAATCTTCTACAGAACATAAACCATAGATTGCAACATATGAACCAGGACTAAACCAGGACTGAACATGGACTAAAACAGGTCTAAACCTAGACTAAAACAGGTCTAAACCAGGACTATATCAGGTCTAAACCATGAATAAACCAGGTAGGGATGGGCATGATTAATCGATTAATCGATAATTGATCATTAAGAATTTCGTCGATTACGTTAATTTTAATCGACAAACCGAATGTAGGTTGCTGTGTGTAGTGTGACCAAACAGGGTCAGTACATGTGTCTCTGCATCAGAAGGAGCGAGACACAAACAGTGGGTCAGTCTGCAGCGTACCGAAGCACAAATGTGTATTTAACGATGATTTGTACAAGAAAGTCCACGCTTTCTGTTGCGTTCGGGACAAGTGTGAGTCCATGTGCACAGTGTATAAAGCAGCACATATGTTTCTGTGTCCAGTGAGAAAAAGTTTTACCAGGTGAGAGTCGCTCAATGTCGATGACGAGTCCCCACCTCCCTCCCCCCGTACGGTGTCCTGGTTTAGACAAATGCAAATCTGGTCACACTAACCTGTATTCCACTGAGTCATGTCTTTTAATCTGACAGAAATTGACCGCATCAGCAACACAAGAGCTGTAGTTTTATCTTCACTTAGTTTATGCAAATTAGCGATGCGGTTTTAAGTTTTGTTTCTGTGAGAGTTGCACAAAACTGAATTAAACACATTAATAATTAATAATGTCAAACGGATTGATGTGGCTCTAGAGTCGTTACGGTTTATATGTCGTAAAGTTGAATTTATTTATGCAGATTAGTAGTGCAGATAGTAATAATAATGATGATCATTTTAATATAAAAACAGGTCTAAACCAAAACTGAACCAGCACTATAACAGGACTAAATCAGGTCTAAACCAGGACTAAACCAGGACTAAACCAGCACTAAACCAGGACTAAACCAGAACTACAGCAGAACTGAACCAGACCTAAACCAGGACTAAAACAGGACTGAACCAGGACTAAACCAGAACTGAACAAGGACTACACCAGAACTAAACCAGAACTGAACCAGGACTAAAACAGGTCTAAACCATGACTTAAACAGGACTAAACCAGGACTATTCTTGGACTTGAAAGCGACAAAGAGAACCCCGAGGTGGTGGAACAGGGGTGTCCTCAAAGCAGGATCGAGGCACGGGCTGTGTTTAGCCCTGTGGGGCTCGAAGCTCTTCGCCGGTTCTATCGCTTTTGGTCACCTGACGGTCTACGCGGGCGCACCTCCGGGCCCGTCCTGACACTCAGTCCTGGTTTAGTCCTGGTTTAGTCCTGATTCAGTCCTGGTTCAGGTCTCTATAGGACAGTAGTGCAGATATCATGAGTCTATGCAGGTTGTTTTCATCCTTACCAGTAGCTCCAGTATGACATTTAAGTTGTAGGATTTTATATTTGTTATTTTTTTTATATCTCACGTCGGGAGAAGTGGGTGGACGGCGTACACCCACGTACCACGTCCACTATACTCCTGCTCATTTTGATCATTTCTTATAAATGCAGTGGAAATGATTAGACAAGACCAGGTTTAGACCAACATCAGACCTGGAATAGTCTGGGTTTAGATCTCGGAGATAGTTGGTGTGAAAAGTAAAACACTCTCCAACATTATACGAGCAGATTTGTACTGCATTGTGTTGTGGTTTTTTGTGCTTGAATTCTGCGGAGAGTGTGGAAGAGGTCAAAGTTTGGGGCCTGATCCTTTTGTCCAACTTTACAACGTAGATAAAGACTACCGGTGAATACTTTTATCTGTAGAACAAAGAAACATCTAATCTGTCATCTGTTCTGCTGTGCGCTCGGCTCCCGTCTCCCCTAATGTCTGAACGCTCTTAATAATAGCTAGGTTATGCATCATTCACTTGCAGTTCTTTAGCGTGGGAGTGAGATAATATCATAAAACGCCTCGGAGCTTTTTAATACACAACGGATGATTCAATTAATATCTCCAACTGTGTGAGAAAACCTAACCTGCGGGCAGATGTCAAAATGTTAGCTTTTGCCTGAATATTGGTGTCATTACCCAATTTGAGTCACTTACCGGATTTGCGTCAGTCATGCTAGTTGTTATTTTGACTGTATTTACATAATTTTACTTACTAAAAATGGTTAAAAATGTCACTTCTGATCTGTGTTATAATGTTTACTCATCACAAATATGGATGAAGAAAGCCTACACACATTCCAACATGTAAACTCAATCCAATTAGCCTCAGTGTTTCTATGCTCTGACGCAAATTGGGTATTCACATTTGGCAGGGTTGATGGCTAATCCGTATCTATCAGGCTTATAGTTAGCATGCTAGCAGCTAATACATGAAGCCCCTGTCCGCCCCCTCACAGAGAAGAAGACTTTGTAAGACTTTAAGATGGACTTTTTAAGACTTTAAGAAGATATAACTGACTCCTACGTATCAACAGAGACATATTTGGAGTTACATTCAAATGCAAATGCAAGTTAAACCTTACAGCCTAATATTTTGCCCAAGTTTTAAGTATTTTTTTCTAACGAAATAAAGTATATATATTTTTGCTTTTCTCACTAAGTAGGTTGACTGGATGCAAATTACATTTTATTTATTTATTTTTTTAAATGTTTGCTAAGCCTTGAATAATAAAATATATATATATATATATATATATATATATATATATATATATATATATATATATATATATATATATATATATATTTTTTTTAACTTTTGCTAAGCCTTGAATAAATAAAAAAAGTAATAATAATAAACTTTTTTTAAAACTTTTGCTAAACCTTGAATAAATAGATATAATAATTCAACTTATTTTTTTTTATGTTTGCTAAGCCTTGAATAATAAATAAATAAATAAATTTGTTTGTTTTTTTTTACTTTTGCTAAGCCTTGAATAAATAAAAAAAAGTAATATTAATAAACTTTTTAAAAAACTTTTGCTAAGCCTTGAATAAATAAAATAATAATAATAATAATAATAATTAAAGTTATGTATTTATTTATTTTTTACTTTTGCTAAGCCTCAAATAAATAAAAAAAAAATAGTTATTTTTTGGTGAGTTAAGGTACTGTTATCAATCTCCAAAACAAAGGAAAGTAGGGTTAGCAAAGTTAGCATGATGCTACACAATCTCGCTAGGTGTTATTTTACGCTGCCTCAGTCATTTGCTATTTACATATATAGAAATAATGCTGATATAGACAAAAATGCATCTAAATGATATCGTTAATACTTTCTAAAATGAATTTATGAGAACCATAAAGAAGCAAATGCCAGGGTCAGGTCGTTTGAACCAATCAGAGACACTGCTGGATGAAAACCATATGGAAACAACTTCCTGTGATTACCTGGACAGTTCTTTGTCTGTCATCGTTCAACAACACAGCAAAAAAAATATAAAATAAAAAAACTGACTAAGTGGGCTGGGCTCATTCTTGTTTTTCACTCATGGCTCAAAATTATCGACAATTTTATGCTTGGGAATAACATAGTTCTCGGGGTGACGTGAGCTTTCAGGCTGTGGCTCCCAAATTATGGAATGCCCTGCCCCTGGTCCTACGTGAGGCAAACTCTATAGACTCTTTTAAAAAGCAGCTCAAGACTCTGCTATTTAGACAGGCTTTTAGTTGACCGTATCTGTACTTCTTCTCTTCTTGTTTATGTAGTTTTTATGCTGTTTTGCTCTGTAAAGCACTTTGTGATTTTTTTTTTAATCTGTGAAAGGTGCTATATAAATAAAGATTTACTTACTTACTTACTTACTTCACTGCAAATAACAATTTTATATTTTAGAGACATTTTAAACTGGAAAAACTGATTGATTGAAAGATTGATTTGTTTTATTTCAAGTTTGTGTCAAGAGAGAAACAATAATCATACGTACTACATAAACATTCTAAACAACAGAAAAGCACATTTCTTGAAAAGGAGAACCACTACTGTTCAAAGAAAATAACAAGTTGAGTACAAAGCAGGAGAAAACTGGAATTTCTTTTGACAGTATTTGACAGTAAATAACAAAACATACTGTACATTTGGTATTTCGATCTTAGCATTAACACAAACCCACTATATATCCTCTTTTCTCTATAGGCGTAATTTGCCTCCCACGCCAAACCTATAAACAACACTACTGTCTCCACTGTGTCCCCTGGATCGTCCCCACAGCATGAACCAGGGCGTCTCTGTCCTGGGACCTCATTATAGTCTCTTCTGCACCGCCTGTTTTTCACTCCAACCACGTCTGAAGCAAAAACATGGAAGACCAGTCACTACCGCTGCATGTTGTGAAGCCGTATTAAAGCTGACAGATTGTGTGTGTCTGCTGTAATTATAATCTGTGACACCCGTGGATCATTATGTTGTAATTTGGAGAATTGAAATAGAAATATTCATCTAAAACAACTGAAAATTTCTGCATTTGAAAATTGTGGTGCCCAGTGGGAGCTGACGTCGCAGTAAAACTCATCACAACAAAGAGCCGTGCAGCTGTCAGCACCCCCTAAAATCCTACCCACTTTCTTCACTTTCTTCACAGTTTTGTGTAAAGTCCCAATGGAAGTTCTCTTAAAGAAGGGGTTTTCAAACTGTGGGTGAGGGTCCAAAAAAGGGGCACAGAGTGTTTCAGTGCAGTTTGCTTGGCTTATTTTAAGATTAAATGAACATTAATCAGATCAAATGGAGATAGATTTATAAAAAACATTGATATATATGTGCCAAAATAACAGTAAAATACAAATAAGTGTCGAAAATGACAAAGACGGTCTTGATTTAGTCTCGATGGGTTGTGGTCTTGGGCTTGTCTCGGTCTTGACCTTTAAAAGTCTTGATCTTGTCTTAGTCTCGACCTTTAAAAGTTTTGGTCTTGTCCTGGTCTCGACTCTCAGGGGTCTTGGTCTTGTCCTAGTCTCAGGACCCTGTAGTCTCGGACTGGTCTTGGTCTGATTAGAGCAGTCTTGACTACAACACTAGTGTCTGCTGTTATAATCTATGACATCTTTGGATCATTATGTTATACTCTGGATAATTAAAATAGCAAAATTCATCTGAAACAACTTAAAAAATGACTTCCATGTTAGACAGCTGTAGTACCCAGTGGGAACTGATGTTGCCATAAAACTCATCACAACAAAGAGCCGTGCAGCTGTCGGCCCCTCCTATGGAATTAAAAATAAGTTTAAAAATCCTACCCACTTTCTTCACTTTTTTCAGTTTTCTGTAAAGTGCCAGTGGAAGTTCTCTTAAAGAATGGGTTCTCAAAGTGTGGGTGAGGATCCAAAAATGGGGCGCAGAGCATTTAAGTGCACCAGAGTTTGCTTGGCTTATTTTAAGATTAAATGAACATTAATCAGATCAAATGGAGATAGATAAAATAACTCTAAATGCAAATAAATGTAGAAAATGACAAAGACGGTCTTGATTTGATCTCTTGATAGGCCGTGGTCTTGGTTTTGTCTCAGTCTTGACCTTTAAAATCTTGGTCTTGTCTCGGTCTTGGGACCCTGTGGTCTTGGACTGGTCTTGATCTTGATTAGGACAGTCTTGACTACAACACTAGTGTCTGCTATTATAATCTATGACACCTTTGGATCATTATGTTATACTTTGGAGAATTAAAACTTCCGCATTAGAAAACTGTGGTGCCCATTGGGAGCTGACGTTGCCGTAAACCTCAGCACAACAAAGAGCTGTGCAGCTGTTGGCACCTCCTATGAATAGTTGGACATCACACTAGCAAGGAGCAGATTTTCAAGTTTTTTTTCAAAATGACTAAACACTGCTGTTGAATTCTACATGTATCACAGATTAATGGGGTAAGAATGAAGTAAGTAGAGAGCAGAGTATCGGTGGCAAAATGGCATCTTGAAAAATCACTCCAAATCCAACTTTGAGAGGGAAACAACTACAACAATCAAGATACAAGGTAAACATGTTCAAATAAAATATAGCTCTTACTGATGATAATTGTAATGCTGCTTCAAGTGGGACTAAATATCTAAACTCTGCACACAACCACATCTCAAACAGTGCTTCAATTTCAAAGCTGAAATCCAGTTGGTTTAAAGCTTAAATGTCTCTCTCTGATCTGAATGGTCACTACCTAAACCCCAACATCTGCAGCCAGTCATGAGTCAGTGCTAGTGCAGCCTCTGCAGCTCAGGGAGGGAAGTCTGGAGGTTCTGATCTTTCACATGAGACCTGTCCATAAACTGAGAATGAGATCTCTATCTGCAGGTTAAGGCTCTGGACTGACAGGTTCAGTTTTGATTTTAGTACCTTTTTAAAAACTGTAAGAGCTCAGGCTGCACACAGACTCTTTACAAAACCAGTCACACATTCACACACACACATATGCAGACATTGGGGGTGAGGTGTTTAGATCAAGGACACAACAACACTATGCACTTTTGGGCTTTTTAAACTGCTAACCATCAGCTCAAATGAGTACAAACAAAAATTAATAGTCTGGAGCATGGGCCCCTCAAGCAGCCTTCTACTCGGGGCCCCTGGAGCTGTAAACAGCCCCACTCTCTCAGAAGAACTGGACTAAAGCGCTGACCCTCTCCTCAGCTGTCCCCACACATACGTCTGCCTGTCTCCGTGGATACGGTCCTCCTGTCTCACTGTATGACATGTGCCCACAGAGGCCTGGCTCATGGTGACAGTCCCCACATATCTGCTGACCAGGCTCCCCGGGCCACGCCGGAGGACCAGGCCTGACAAGACTCATCACTATATTCTGTCTTTGTCAGCGACTTTGTCCATGCAAACTTAGTGCCTGCTTAGTGACATTTTACTTCACAGAACAAGTGGGTAGTACTTTTCAAACACCATACGTATACTTGAATAATATGTCTGACAGTGCAACAGTACTTTGGCATAAGTAAATATTATACAGTCTCGCTTGAGTAATATCTCACAATGTAACAGTACTTTTACTTGAGTAATATATAAGTAGTATATGTTGACAACAAGCACCATCACTCTGTGCTCTTCACTCTGCTGACACGACTGAACAACAACCTACAGCACCAACCACCTTGTGAAGTTTGGACGACACAACTCTGGTGGCTCTCATCACCGAGGAGCTGAGACTCACTACAGGAAAGAGGTCGACCTTTTGACCACATGGTGCAGAGACAACAACCTCCAGCTGAACGTCAGCAAGACTAAGGAGATGGTTGTGGACTTCCAGAGAGGCCACACCCAACACCCGCCACTGACTATTGATGCTGCTGCTGTGGAGACAGTGAGCAGCTCTAAACTCCTGGGGGTGCACATGAGTGAGGACCTCTCCTGGACCAACACTGCATCACTGATGAAGAAAGTCCAGCAGTACCTCAACTTCCTGTGGAAACTCAAGTAGGCAAGTGTCTCAGCATCATCATGAGCACATTCTACAGAGGAACCACTGAGAGCATCTTTTCCAGCTGCATGATAATTTCAATTTTTCAAATGTTTCATGTAAAAATTGACAATTAACTTTTTTTAATTTAGAATTTGATTTTTATGTAACAGTAATACATACATCCCAAATTTCGGACTTCCGGTCATTGCGCAATGCATACAGGGAAGGGCAAAATCCAGCAAAATCCGATCCCTCGCTCAACCTTGGTTATGAATTTAAAAAGTTAACGCCAAAGCGAAAGGCACCAACTGTTCACAAGAGATTAAGATGTGATGTTACTGTAAAACCACAAGAACAAGAAAGTGTGAGCTCAGTCTGTTTGTCTTCTGTACCTCTCGCTTAACAAACATGATTTTGCTTTGTTGGCGCTCCACATATAAAATATTCGTTGCAAACTTGGCATGATTTAGGCAGCCAAAGGTTTCCTCTTTGGTCCTTCCTGTGGATCAGTCCTGTCCATCGCCTTCACTTTTCACTATTTTTCATTTCCGTTGGGAAGGGAAACAGTTTGAACGGAGGTTTACACTCACACACATCTGGTTCCCTTTTGCAGTTATGAAGTTCGCAAACTTCTGAAGCCCATTTCTTGAGCTGTTTTCCGCTGTTAGGATCCAACAACCACACAATTACGATGTCCGAATCCCAAAACTAAAATATGACAATATCAGAACGAGAAACAAAAGTGATATGGTTCAAAAGACTTAAAAAGATCGACTTTGACAATAGACGCATCCCATGGGAAAACAAACAGAGCGATTTGATGCTCACTTTTTTGGGGGGCCCTTCTCATTATGCATTACACGATAACCAGAAGTCCGAAGTAATATATATACTAATATGTACATGAGTTTCTTTAGTTCACTAGATTCCATATACGTCATTGATAGTTGCTTTCAAAGAGAATCTACAGTAATCATGGAATAAAGAAGAAACTTAGATGAAAAAGTGTCCAAAGTTTTGACTGGTACAGTAATGATGTAAGACTTCCTTCAGTATTACACAGTGCCCTTTTAATACAGCCGTAGTGTTTATTAAAGTGAATCAAATAGTTCTCAGCATGTTCTGTTCTGTGAGATAGGAGCAGTACAAAATGAACTATCTGATCAAACATTCAAACTTTAAAGTACTCTCTCTCTCTCTCTCTCTCTCTCTCTCTCTGTTTCTCTCCTTATAAAGACATGCTCGCTCGCTCACGCTCCCTCTTTTTCTCACCCGCTGCTCTCTTCAGACGGCGCTCTCACTTACATCAGCGAAAATATTCAACTGTTGTGAGACCATCCAAAAGACGAGTGAGAATCTGGACTCGATCACAGATAAAACAACACAGAACTCAACAGATTTTTACCAGGACTAAATCAGGTCTGGACAAGGACTACAACAGTTGACCAGGACTAAAGAATTGTTAATGAAGACTATCAAAGGTCTAAACCAGGTTAGGACTAAACCAGGACTATGCTAGGTCTATATAAGGTCTTCACCAGTACTAAACCAGATATTAATGAAGACTACCACTGAACTAAACCAAGTCTAAATCAGGTCTAAACCAGGACTTAACAAGGACTAAGACAGGTCTTCACCAGGACTAGAGATGTGCGGTTTAGCTGCGGACTCCACGGCTAAACCGCGGGTCGGGTGGATGATGTGACGAAAAATAATATTTTAATTCAATTCGGGCGGGTGGCGGTTTCACTACTCAAATAAAAAACTCTGAACTCGGAGCAACTGGGAGGAAACCGAATGGATGGCAGGCGGGTGCGGTTTTGAAAACTGGTCAAAAACTGCGGTTGCAAATGGATAGCGGGCGGATGATGAGTTTTGCGATGCGGTTGTGGATGAAAAAGTAGCCCATCCGCGCATCTCTAACCAGGACTTAAACAATGAGTCATTAATCCAATGCGACAACTTAAACCAGGTCTAAATGAAGACTACCAGTTATCTAAACCAGGTCTAAGCCACGACTAAATTGTGACTACAACAACAGGTCTTTAGCAGATCTGAACCAGGACTAACTCGGGTCTAAATCAAGACTAAATCAGGACTTAATCATGCTGAACTAAACTGTCTTAACCAAGGATAAACCTGAACTATACCAAGACTAAGCCTGATTGAAATCAAGGCTTCAAATGGTCTAAATCGGGGTAAACCATGTGTAAACCAGGTCCAAGTAAGGTCTAAACCAAGTCTAAACTGGGACTATTTTTCTGCTGGTCGGCTGTTTGTCTATAACCAAAAGAATTTCCCCACGGTTATTCTGGTTCTGGAGTTTAAATTAGACTTGACCAAGACAAATCCAGATCTAAACCATTGAACCACAGTCAATGTGAAAGCTCCGAACCTTCAGAATTCACTCACTCACTTAGGCTACATTTATATGATGAAGGTCTGAACAGAAGATGCAAAAGTGGCATCGCGTCTTCACTTTTTCTTCTGCGTTTAGATGAGTGTTTTGTATGTGTTTGTGTGTGAGTGGAATTCGATTGGGTATGCATGCCAGGTTTCTGTGTAGTGTATGTATGTGACGTAAACGTGTACGCGACGTGAGCAGATCTGACCAGAGTTTTGTGTCTTGGGCAGTGTAGACGGAAACACTACGGCAAAGCAAATTCAACTTTTCCATTCTGGAGGGTGGTTTCAGATTTTTACGTTTTTAATCCCCAAAAATGCCATCACCGTTTAAACGAAAGACACGAAAGGATAAAATATTTTGTCGTTTTTACCCACAATTGTTCTCATGTAAAGAGGCACTTAGGTTTAAACCAAAGACTGTAAAAACAACAAAATCAGGTAGACTGGTTAAAGCAAACATTTGAAAGTGAGAATGACAATCCTACAGCAGCAGTTACAGAGAGAAAGGCAATGATTTGTCAATAAAAGTCAGTTACAACCAGAGCTCGAAGGAACCACATTGCTCACTTTCTACTTGGAACACGGTGACTAGTGAGTTATCTAAGTCCGTTTTTTATATACAGTCTGTGGTTTGAACCAAGTTTTCATTTCAACATTGAACCCAAATACGAGGTTCATCCTGCTTTCTGACTGAATGATCGTCTTGAGAAACAAAAATAAATAAATAAATCCATGAATCCATATCAAAGCATTACATTTGCCATTAGTAAAAGCTGTATTTGATTTGAACCGGTCGCCGAACTGTACTGCGTCCCCACCAACTGCTCGCACCATCACACAGCTGGCGTCACACTATTATAAATCCTTCATGTCGTGTTTTGGGACCTCACGCAGCGGACACCAGACTTAAAACAGTTTACAGACGAGATAATGACAAGTGCACCGTGACTCTTACACTGATGAAACTGAAGGCAACAGCTGCTCAGACAGGACTGGACTCACGGATGAAAACAATGACGACTAGTAGGCTACACGTCTGGAAGTAGAAGAGGTGTAGAAACTTAAAAAGACAAGAACAAGGACATTTTAAAAGACGATCTTAGGGTTCAAATGCGACTGTTGTGTTTTTTTAAGCAATAAAAGCACCTGTAATGAAATGAATACAAGACTCATATGTTGTGGAATATTTCAAGCAAAGCAACAGCATCTCCATGGTGACAAGCAAACAGCGGATCCAGCCAGAGAGTTTTTACTGTGTCTTTATTCATCGTGTAGTGAGCAGCAGTGAGAGACAGTCCTGCTCAAACACAGCTGAGGAGGTGAATGCTTTTCAGGAAGTAGACTGTACCACACTTTTTCCACTGTCCAGGCCAACAGCATGTCACAAACACATGTCCAAGTGGCAGGGAGGGGGGGTCAGATGAGAGCAAAACCGGTCTAAGCAGGACTTACCTGGGGACTACTGAGAACTAAACAGAAACCTCCAATAAACTTCCCCAGGATGAATCTGGACTAAACCACTTACAAATCCGTTCTAAGACAGAACTAAAGCAGCACTAAACCAGACTAAGCCTATAAAACATTGTCCATTCCATTGTGTGGCCTTCAGTGGTTCATGTGACAATGGGAGAGCGGGGCACTGAGCCAGACCACTGTGATGGCACAGGGACAAGGAGGGCTTTGTGGAGCACAGAGCAAAGTGTGGGAAAAAGAACAGTGTTTAAAAGCACCATAATGTGCACGATTCAAGCATTTAAAACTCTGTATGTTGAAGCTCACATGTGCACTAAAGAGAATGTAACAGATTAAACGACTCATTTCACTAAACATAGTCCTTCATTCAATAAGTGTGTGTTTCTAAAGTACTATTACTAAATTAGCATTGGCTAAAAATAACAAAAATAAAATCATATCAGACCATCCATGGGAGATAATAACTGTTGCTATGGTGATTATATATATGTGCAGCACATATCAATGGCCTGGCCTCTAAACATTATCAGTCTAAAACTGATGTTCACTACACAGTTTTGTCTTTCTGCAACAAAAGAGTTAAGATTATGGGGAAATCTTAAGTTGTTCTTCAGTCGTGTTGAGTCTGCTCTAATCTCTGTGGCTCACAGTAAACACAAGAGCTCCTCGGAAACTGTCAAAAGGATTGTCTCTCCCTGATTCCCTTTCATTTACTCACTTTTACAAATGCAAAAACACTACACACATGTAGCACTAGCCTTAGTAATTATGGAGATGTTTCCAGACTGACCTGGAGCCTGATGTTCACTCACACAAACTCTGGTCTTTTCCCTGAATGGTCCTGTGCACCATCTCACTGTGTGTGTGTGTGTGTGTGTGTGTGTGTGTACTGTCCCCACATTGTGTGGTGTGACATCAAAAGAATATCTTTACTTGTCATTGTAACAGATAAAATGGAATTAAGTGCAGTCCTCGTTCAGTGCAAAGGCAGCAATAAATAATAAAAGATAAAAAGATGGAGTCTCTATGAACATTAAAAAGAAGTGCATGAAACCTCCCACACCCGCACAGATCCCAGACATACACTTCCACATTCATAAATGTTAAAAAAAATGCTTTTGTAGCACCATTTAGTGAAATAATAGCTGTCGGATAAAACTGTTTTGTAGTCTGTTTGTCCTGGTTTCTATGGCCTGTATCTCCTGCTTGATGGCAGCAGTTCAATCAGTTTGTGACCAGGGTGTGATGAGTCTTTCAGGAAAAGATCTTAACAGTAAAAAAATGTGCAATGGACAGCAGGTTTAAACAGGAAGCAGAAACCCAGGAGTACACTCTCTAACAGTGAACCAGACCATACAGGGACAAGTGAAGACACCACATACTGTATATAATGTATAACCTTCTCATTTTTGGATGAAGTGCTCTGTGTAACTTCTTCATGAAGACAAGCAGATCACACCACAGGCCAAATTACAGGTTATGTCTGTGCAGTGGCAACTCCAAAAATTGAATAAAAATGCAAGACATGTCGAACCATACTGTACAATATTCGGGGCAAAGCAATAACATCACCACAAAGACAAGCAGACCAGCAGGAACTTTACAAAGTGCACCTTCAAAAGACACAAATCAGATGGCACAGTCCTTGTTGTAGTGCTTTTGATGTGTGGTGCAGCAGGCCTTTTGGGAAACCCCGTCTAATTCTGGGAAGAGCAATACTAAACACAGTTATGGTTCTCTGCAAATGGGAAAACAAGATGTAATGAGCCCCTGAGCCCGGGTGAGCCTGCTCCAAATCAGATTTCAGTGTCATTTCTTGATATAACGCCGTGGGCCACAGCTGATAACAGATCACAGATGTGGAAGAGATCGTCTGCAGAGCCTGTGTGAGGGGGGAGGCCGAGGCACAGGTGCTGACCCATTTTCAACCGCTGTCAAATCTATTGCGGATGCAGCATTCAGTTCTAGAGATATTATTATTACGGGTCTTAAAAGTCGAGCTAAATCAACTTTTTTTTCTACTAAACTTTGTAAATGGTGTTTTAATAGCATCATTTACTGTACTTAGTGATTTTTTTTAGCAACTTTAGTCCACACTACGTCCATTTGCATACAAGATTGTGCTGTTTTCAGTGGCCTCTGCTATTTCAAGTACTACATGACATCACACAGGACTGCCCTCATACAGCAAGGTGTTTCTAATCCTTATAGGCAAGTTTCATTGTTGACAAAAGCGTGCGTTGCATGCTGGGAATTATTTTGGTCAGCAGCAAGAAACACTAATTCAACATGATGGACGGAGCGAGAAAGCACGTAAAGGGTATTGATCCCAGTTATTTATCCACTCTAACGGCAGAGGACCCAAGACCATTTGACCAGAAATTGGTCATAAGCATCGACGGAGCCAAATCACCCTTTTCAACCCCGACAAAAGGTGGACCAAACCAAATTTCTGGTCAGAATCTCCAACTACCTGGACAAATATTCACTTTGGTGATATCCACAATGACTTGGTGGAAACTCCTGGGCCATTCACAGCAGAAAAGATGAAAACCTCCAAGAGTCTCGATGTGTTGTTGAACTTGTTGGAGTCCACGGTTTGTTAGGATCTTCTACGTTTGCTCTGTGGATGTTTGAAAGCCGTTTAATTCACCGTTAGTGGTTCTTTTCACTCAGAATACGAAAAAGACATTTTCCTTCTTCCGTGCTTCTATTTGTGCATCCGATAATGCAGCAGGAATTTACCATTATCAGGGATAAATACATGAGATTACGCACTGTGTTTGACCGCTATCCTGTTTCTTGACTCCGACCAAAATATTTCCCAGCATGCAATGCAGGCTTTTAATAACAATGACGTCAGCTGAAACTCGCCTATACCTCGAGACCTCCGCTCTGTTGTTTCGATTGGCGATGAGACAGGAAATTTTCTTTGCAATGTTTTCTGACATATTTGGTGTAATAAATCTGTTGCATTTCAAAGTTTGCTGGTTAACACAGACTGTATAAAGGAGAATTTGACCGATTTTGGCTGCAGTTTGCTTCCCAATGAGTTTGGGTGTGTGTGATTTTGAAGCCGCTGCACTGCTCATGTGTGTGGTGTCAGTGTGACTCTGAACAGCATCTCAGCCACATTATCCATAGAAACTGTCCTCCACAAATAATGACATCCAGTCCACAAAACTGCACTATTAATCCAGTTTGAGGTGTTCTTTCAAAGTAAAAAGGTGAGAGTAGTTGCTCAGGTGTGTCATGATAGTGTCTCTACTTCCTCTGGACTTTATTGCCAATCTCTTATATTTTAAAAAATCCTGTATCTGAAGTTTTGCCCCACATTTCACACATAATAATAACACAGTTTTGACTTGTGTCTAAATTAGAAGTGCAGAGTCTGATCTTTTGAACACTTAAGAGTCTCAGAGCGAGTGGTTTTACTGTAGAACCCGCTGATGCCATCACACTCACAACTTTATATCCTTTGGTCCACAGACAGATCCCACTGCAGTCTCTGCAATCGGAGATATAAAATCTCATATGATTCTCCTCGTGTTTGTGGTGTGCGCTTTTTGTCGCATGTTTAAAAATCGTTGAGGACCGAAAAATCCTATAACGTTTGCCTTAAGGTTGAAGGCCGTAACAAATAATAAAGTGTCGTGACTATACCACATGCATACATTAAACACTGAAATCATATATTTGTTTAAATATTGTTAATGAAGTCACACAATTAATGCTCAACTACTGACATCTGATATATGTGCTTAAAGAAACTGCTGTGTAGGTTGTGTCTTTTTAAGGAAATTCTGTACAGAGCAGCTGATGTGGGGTCATCCTGGCTGCCACCAAACCTAAATAGATCTGGTCATTCCCATAAACTGAGAGGCTTCAGGGAGGATCCAAGGCGTGAACTTGATCAACATATCATTTGCATATTTCTGTGAATGTATATATACTGGGTTAAGGGACAGATGCAGGTGTTCAGACTGGCTGAAGTAAGTCCTGTGTAGAATAGGCCATCAGGGACAGTGGTTTGACCCAGAGCTCTGTATTAGAATTGTATTGAATAGGGAAGAAATTTTTGTAAATTGATTCCAGTCATTATTTTCTACAATTGGAACACTCCAACAAGGTCTATATTGAGGTGCTAAGAAGTGCAGAGTTCGTTTGGGCACTGACATTTCATACTTCAGAAGATGTCCTGCTGCTGCCCCGCCCCCTGGCTCCTATCAGCCAAGCTTCTATATCTTCCCTCTTGGAATAGGAGTTATATTGGTGATGTTTCTGTGTTTGATGAAGGAGTCCAGCCGCCGCAGGGAGGTATATATCGAGGGTATTTCTTTTCGTCCTCCAGCCTGACCGCTCTTTTTTTTGGTGACCCAAGACTTTTGGCTTTCGCAAACTTACCATGACCATTATGTCAGATTTTTCTGCGCTGATTTTTGTCCGAGCCTAAAACGTCCGCGATCTCCCTCCGTGAACTTCTTGCCATGTGGCGTCTTTATAGTCACTGAGCATCGCGTCCTATAGATGTTTCTATTTTCTCACCACTTCGCCAGCTGTGACTCAAAACCATCCTTTTGTTTTTACTTGCTCCTCACCGGCGAGGAAGCAGATAAACCACGCCCACATAAATAACCAATCAGATGTCGGACAGCCTAAGTGAGTGGATGAATAGGCCTTAAAGGGTTTGTGAGCATTCAGGAGTCAGATGAAACTCATGAGGCTTGCGGTTATGGGAGCGAATTTGGAGCCGAGTTACATATTAGGAACAGGAATTTATTTACAGTGAAATAAAAACAACAAGATCATGTAGAGCGGGTTGATACGAACATTTAAAGTCCAAAATGACGAAGTTGCAAAGCAGTTACAAAGTGAAGGGCAACAATTTCTCAGTGTCGCCCTTCAAAAAGTTACTTGGAAATAGCGTCAAAAGAGCCGGTAGTGCCTCCATGAACACTTCCTGTCTGGAACGCCGGTTATCTATGTCTGTTTATGGATAAAGGTGAAAACAAAAACTCATTTCACTCCATCCAATAGTCCTTAACTTCCACAAGCTCCACTTCTTAGTTGGTCAATACGCCAATGCCAAACGTTTACAAACTGCTCAGTGTGCCAGCCAGTTAGCCACAAGAGGGACCATAATCAGGGAAAAACGCATGAGAGACTTTGCTGTTTACATGCCATCAGTCTTATAACTCCACAAATCTGATAAAAATATGATTCGGAGTGTGTATGAGAACTGCTCTGGGAATGCTGCAAATGAAACGCCCTCTGGGATCAATAAAGAAAGAAATAAAGATCTGAATCTTCTGTATGATTTCAGAAGGCGCTCCCGAGAGTGTATTCCATAATGAAGGTGGAATAGTTTCTCGCTATAAATATCTTGGCACCAGACCAGCTGAAATTCGATGTAAACACGGCAACTTTTATGAGACGAATCTATCTTCTGCATAAACTCATTACTTTTCACTGAGTCCAACTGTGGATACTTTGCGGTGCCAACGCGCTGAGTGTCCTATGTGTATCTCTATTGGCAGAATGTTCAGCGGTTACCATGGTGACACAGTGTACACATAATCAAACACAGACAAACAAGTTTCAAGATATATATAAACATACAAATCATCTCATCTGTTGTTCCAACTAAACCAGCTCTTTCTAGTCAGACTGTGTTAAAGCTGCATTGTGTAACTTTTCTGGTGGAAGGTCCGTCACCTGCTTGTTTCTATGGTTATGTTGTGTCGTTATGCTCTGCCTGGAATGTTCCACAGTATGACATTAAACAGCTCTACCTTAGATTTATTCAGTTGCGAAAAAAAAGCTCAAAAATACCTAGAAAAACAGGTGTTTTGACTGTGAACGGGGTCGCCTCTCCACAGATCTGACCTCTAACTTGGTCCGGTTTGGCCTCCATGAAGATAAAACGGTTTACCTTACTTGCCACTTTTACATGAGAGCTTTAATTCAGAATAAAAATAATTTAATTCTGAATAAAAATGAATTCAGCTTTAAAAAGACCACGTAAACAAAAGATTATTTGGAATTAAACCTAATTTTGAAGTAAGTGGGTGGTTTATTCCGAATTTAAAGCCAATTTAATTTATTCCTGGATCATGTAAACCTTTATTCTTTTCAAAAATGTATTTATTTAACCTTTATTTTACCAAGCAAAACATTAAGAACAAATTCTTATTTACAATGTTGCAGCCAAGGGAAGGGGAGTTAAAACAATTAGACACTCAACATCATTCATTAAAACATAAAACAAACATTTACATCAGTCTCTAAAAATCTCCTTTCGTTTCATTAGTAAAACATTTACACATGTCTTTAAAAATTACCTTCAGTTTACATTTAAAAGCAGAAAGAGAAATGAAGGAGTCCAGTTGAAGTGAGCTTTGAGCCAAATTCCAATCATTAGCAGCGGCGCATCGAAATGACATGAGGCCAAGAGACGACCTCATAATAATTCAGTTCATGCTCGTTGTGTCGCCCTTCTGATGCGGCTCCACCAGTCCTGTCTTCGGACTTTCATCCACGTCTCTTTGGATTTGTGAGCGGGATGAGGTAGAGCAGCCTCACACTCAGTTTGTCTTCTTCCTCCTTCTCCGACACTCTTCCCTTCTCCTCCTCAGCTCACAGACTTAAAGCGTGATGAGAAAATTGTCCAGCTGCTGCGCAATTATCATCGGAACAACTGCGGAAAAAGTTTGGATGGTGTTTGTGTCCGTGGCGTAACGACAAACCGAGATGACAGAAAAGCCGGTAGCAGCTGAAGCGTGTGTTTTCTTCTTCTTCTCTGTCCAATCAGAACCCTTCCTGACCTCCAGACGTTGTGCGGAATTAAAGAAAGACAATTTAACGTGTTTTCCGTGTAAACCTCGATTCAGAATGATAATTTCCATGTAAACTCGGAAGGAGAATATTTCAAGTCATTCTGGACAAAACAATAACATCTCCATGAAGAAAAGCATTCGACGGAACCTCCACCGGAAAAATTCCACAATCCACAACGCTTCAGACAAAGCAGTGCCTCCAGTTAGCTTCACACCATCAGCTGCAAAGTATCAATTCTCTCAACTCTATCAAGCCTTTCTGACTTTAGTGTGAATTTCGCTTCGGCTTTTGTGTAGCCCTTGTTCGTTCATCTGCATTGCGCGTTATTGCTGCGTTTTATAGTCCCACATATTTTTGAATAGGCTCCACTAAACTGTTTTTTAACTGTTTTCTAATTCCGACGCTGCTCAAACACCCCCGGAGGGATAAATAAAGTAATCCGAGTCTAAAAACACGATGTTCTTTTTAAATGTGCAGTTTGCAGAGGTCCAAAGTGATCCGTCACTTTCCTAAGATTCTAATTATTCGCCACAAGTTTATGAGCGCTTTTCGCACCATTCAGAAGCCAGAGCTGAGTTTTGCAGACATGGAACTCTTAAAAACAACTAGCATGCTAACAGTCCATGCACTGGTTTGACTTCCTGGTTCGAGGACAATAAAAAAGTTGAATAATCAGATGCAGGCAGTACACAGCGGTCACACCCTAATTCGGTTTAGTACGTTTTGGTTTTGGTTTTAACGCTTCGAGGACCCGCTCCCTCTGCTCCCCGCGCTAAGTCACTCCCCCTTCAGAGCGCCATCGCAACAACCGTACGTCGTGTCAGGTTGGTGAAGTCGTAGTGTACAGTTTTCTGTCCATTCCCTCGTTTTTTTAGGAACGTATGAGGAAATATTTCTCACAAGACTGAAACGAAATCAAACTGGATGGAAAGAGTTGAAGAAGAGGAAGAGAGGGAGAGACGCAGGTGTGAAGACCCAGCCTAATCGAGCCATTACTCCTCGTGGAATCGTTATGGTTACGTTTGCCCTCTGTCTACGCGCTGTACGATTGATCAAAACTGAATCAAATCATGTTTACTCTATAAGAAAACCACAAAAACGCCAATGAATTCGGTATTCTACAGCCATCTGCGGACGCCTGAAAGTCCCCGTCGCTTTAGGAAATGTCCCCGTGTGTCAGATGCCCTCCCTGTCACCTGCTTCTTTCTATGGACATGTCATTGCTCTGTCTGGAATGTTCCACGGTATGACATTAAACAGCTCTACTTTCCGTTTATTCAATTACAAGTGGATTTATAGCTCAAAAATACCTAGAAAAACAGGCATTCTGACCGTGAGCAGGGTCAACTCTCCACAGATCTGACTTGTAACTCAGTCTGGTTTGGTCTCCTTGAAGATAGAAAGGTTTAAAGCCATACAGTGAGAAAAGCATTTGAAAGACCATCCACCAGAAAAGTTACGCTATGCACCTTTAAAGTTCATATTTCCGTCTTCTCTCAAGTGTTAAAGAGGAACTTTTTTTTCCCTCAATACTAAACTAATTGATGTTTGAAAATTATTATCTACTGTTCCTTTAATGCAAACTAGATTTTCATTTTCAGTTTTGCGGTCAAAAACACTAAAAATCTAACTTTGCACTGCCTCCAAACTGTCTTTAAAGGTCGAGACCACGACCCCGGCCCCTCGAGACCAAATCAAGACCATCTTTGTCATTTCCTCCAGTTATTTGTATTTTACAGTTATTATGACATGTATTCATCAATGTTTTCATAGTCCTATCTCCATTTTATCTGATTAATGTTTGTTTAGGCTTGAAATAAGCCAAGAAAACCATACTGCACTGAAACACTCGTCTCTTTGTTTCTTTGAGAACCTCTTCTCTCTCTTGAAGCCCACTTCCACTGGCACTTGACACAAAACTGTTTCAAAGAGAAGAAAGTGAGAAGGATTTTCAAACCTGTTTTTTCAAGTTCCGAACTGGAGTCATTTTCTCTTACTGGTTTTGCGGTAGTCGCCTATTTACCAGCTTCTGCACATTTACCAACCCAAATGTCCACTGTGACAAATAGAAATGGATTTGTGCATTTTTATAAGGTAAACTTCAGCCCACATATCACATTAGGTTCTACTCCTACTCTGTGTGGACACTGTAACATAAGTTTGGTTTTGTTTTTGCTTCACATTTCATCTTGTCCCTCTAATGAGTGCGTATTGAGGAGGAAAAATATATACGGTACACGCAGGGAGGCGCGAGAGGGCAAAAAGGGGAGTAGCTGGGCGCTGACGTGACACAGACGGACAGGTAGGATGTTTTCACACATTTAACCTGCCTTGTGACGAGGTAGACACTTTTGGGAACAAACAGCGTCCTGGAGTCGTGTGCAGAGGCTGCAGTGAGAAGCCTCATGTGCTCCCACACCAGTACAACAGCGGTTTTAATAGGCTCTATTCACACTTAAATACATCTTTATTGATATAGCGCTTTTCACAGACATTTTTTGTCCCCAAAGATGCTTTACAGAGCATTATTCAGCATTATTCATTCGCTCTATACCTGGTGATGGTAAACTACTATTGTAGCCACAGCTGCCCTGGGGCATGCTGTCATGCCAATCAGCACCATCGGTCCCTCCGACCACCACCATCACTCACACACACACCACTTTCATACTAGGCAATGTGGGTGAAGTGTCTTGCCTAAGGACACCCAATGATTGAACTGATTGTATTTAACTGACCTTGACTATCAACTGTTCATGGAGACATGTAGCATGTTTTGGGTTGATGGGGGAAACTGGAGCACCCGGAGGAAACCCATCCAGACACAGGGAGAAACATGCAAACTATGTCACAAACCAGGGAGACATTTAAAAAGACAACTTCCGGTGTAGTTACCGACAATGGCCTCACCTAACATGGATCGATTCAACCGACTGTGATCAAACCCACTGAACTAAATGTGATCAGCGGTGAAATGAAAACTGCAGATGTATGTGCTGTTTAGAATCATCTGGAATTTGGCCTCATCTCTTCTAATCTCATGTACCCAGTGCACTCAGAGTTGTGCTTCAGTGGGGAAATGATGAAAACTGATGTATGGTTGGAACTATCGATTAACTGAACATAATGGAACACTACAATGACATGGAGAGGAAGAAAACTGGGCCTGGGAAGTTGTAATCGCATCTTTCCAAACATTTTCCTGGTTTGTGACGTAAGCGTGAATAGAGACTATAATGCGATCGCACTTGTCGAGTGTCAGACCTTGAGTTCGTGACAAGACCAAGTCCAAGTGCCTTAGACCAAGACAAGACTGAGTCCAAATGCGCTCGAGTCCGAAACGAGACCAATGTGGTCTGAGATCTTGAGTACTACGACACTACTGCACGCTACTCTGCACAACAAAGACAAAACACCTTACCTCGCCAGAGTGTGAAACTGAGAAAAATGACTTCAAAGTTTCAAAGCCGTGGTTTCTTGTATGATTTTGTATGTTATGGTTGTCATATTGTCTCGTTAAAACAATCAAATTGGCTCATGATATGTATTCACATGATAAAGGAGCTCTCACATACCCTCAAAATGACATGAACTCATTTTTGACCAAACAGATTGTTACGGTGTTCTGCTGTTTAGTCCCACTTTAACGCTCTTGGATTTACAATGTACACTCTGAACAGAATCTTACTTTTTATTCATTTATCAAATCTAATCTCAGTTTCAATATTTGCCCAAAAAAGTAAATAAAAAATTCAATGTTTTTCCACGATCGTTCTGCCCCAGTACAAAGGCCCTCCGATCTGCTCCTGTGAACGTCTCCAGCCCATCATCTGTGAGTCAGTGTTTTCCTGGCAGCAGTGTGGTCTCTCTCTCTCTCTCGTGCTCCTCGCAGATGGTGGAGGAGAGGAGATAATTAGTAAACAGCCAAACAGTAGCAAATCTGAAACCCCAGAGACTCTACTTATTCTGTCTCCTCCTGACGGCTCCACACAGAGAGAGACGTCTTCTGTGCGCTGTTCATTTGGTCTGAACATGTACTTATCCAAAGGCCTAATACTCAGTTACAGTTACACATTCTAGAATCTAAAAAGTACCAGTAGTTTTCAGACACCACACTGTTCCTCCGATTTAAGTATTGTAACTGTACTCTTATACTCTGGAGTTGGATTAGTGGCTTATGGTTCTGCAGCGAAAAAATCCCCTTCTTCCCTAGAGAGCATTTTTCCCATGTAAACACATCGTTTGTGGTCGGCTGACAGGGACTGACAGGGACTGACAGGGACTGACAGGGGCCTACAGCTTTCACAAAGGTCACATTTGCCCTATTTTCAGATCATACACTTTTTTTCATTTCAAAATCCTGCAGTTGTCTTAAAAACAGCTTTTTAATCAGTTGGCTTCGGCTCTTGGACTGTGTACCAATAACACATGCACATCTGCTCATACTAGGCAAAGGTGAAGTGTCTTGCCTAAGGACACAACAACAGAAATGGATAGACTACACTTTATAGATACACTTTATTGATCCACAAGGGAAATGACTTGGACACAGCAGCTCATAAATCACAATGGTAATAAATTCTAAATAAGCAGCAAAAATAGCAAGAGACAAGTGTCAAATAATAACCAGGCTGGTGCCAACTAGTGCCTCCGCTCAGTTTCATTTCTCTCCAGTGACTAGGTCAGGAATCCGAATACACTAGACAGTTTGCGAGAACTCTGGAAGTTGTAGACCGTGCACCGGCCAATCAGCTGTGAAGCCATGATGTCAAACTCGTGGCGTCTGTCTGTGTCCCTTTTTGTGGAACAACACAACAGTAAACAAAGCGTCGAGATGGATGTAGACGAAGACAGACATTCTGTGTTGGCAACAATTCCTGAGATCGAGGATTTAAAGCCAGAACAAAGAAAATGTTTGGTGAATTTTATCAAGGGGAAAGACGTTAGTGTCCTTTTTCCTACGGGATTTGGTGCATTACATACGTCACGACCAAATAGCAGAGATTGGTTGAATAAAAAAAGTACCTGCCTACCAGAGGTGAGTCTCAAGTAAGTCTCAAGTCTTTGACCTTAAGTTCAAGTCAAGTCATAAGTCAAATACAGGAAAGTCCAAGTCAAGTCTTGAGTCACTGGCTCATAAGTCCAAGTCATCTGCTTTGAGCTTCAAGTCATTTCAAGTTTTTAGCTTAGACTTTTGCAGTTTATATGAACTTATACTAAACTGTACTTCAAAAGTCATGGAATATTTATATATGAGTTGTAGAAATGCTATTTTTTTTCTTTTAAAATGTTTTCTGATGATGTTAGTGTGAATTATTACAGTCAGAATAGAAAGAATTCATATTTAAAAGTGTTTAATAACAGTTATTTTTTTGTGTAGTCTGCGCTGAAACGGAGGGCTCATGTTCTGTGTAGTTCCCTCTGTTTTACTGTATTGTACTGTTTATTACTGTAGTACATTTGAGGATACCATGTCACAGTACTTCAGTTACATCCAAAGTACCAAACAGAGGTGGGAGGGACATGTTCCAGTTTGTTCCTGTAAAATTCAGCACCACATTTATCAACTGCAAAGAGAAAAGTATTTTCTAAAACCATATATATATATTTAGGAGAAGCATCAAGTCTTCTCAAGTCACAGGGCTCAAGTTGAGTCAAGTCCCAAGTCACTGACCTTCAAGTCCAAGTCACAAGTGTTTCTCTATTTTATCAAGTCAAGTCTCAGGTCCTAAAAATAGTGACTCAAGTCTGACTCGAGTCCAAGTCACGACTTGCAAGTCTCCACCTCTGTCGCCTACCGTCAAGCGAACGAATCCTAATGCTGTGAAGTCAGACGGTTTCCACAAAGTGAAACTATCTGATGAATCAGGCAAGTCAAATAAGGCATAATTGTATAAATGTATATGTATAAGTAAAAATAAAATATAGAAATAAAGTATTAAAAATATATCGGAAGTGTGGAGGACATGCAAGTCCCACAAGACTCTGAAGTTGTTCAATGCACCCTGTCAGAATGACCTCTGACCCCTGCCTCACCGACCTCTGACCCCTGCCACACTGACCTCGGTGGAGTGTGGGTCCACTTGAGGGTCGAGTCTGCGGAAAGAATCCTCAAGAAGTTTACTTCCCCGAACATCGCAGTGGCCAGGAGCAGTTTTTAGGTTATTATATGTGTTATTGCCTGAACCCACATGAACCTACGCTGCTTTGGTCAAATACATACTGCCCCACAAAGACCTTAACTCACCAGAGTGTGAAACTGAAGAAAATAACTTCAAAGTTTCTGTTTTGTCCAGACAAAAGTATAATAGGCAGGGCTCCCAAAATTTGACAACTAGATGCTGTAACGAAGAAATATTTGAATGCGAAAAATATCGAACAATTGTCAGCTCCTGTTCTCTGCCTTTGTATCATGAGCAAAAAATAAGGAGTCGTGCAAAGACAAAAGGCTGAAACTGACATGATCATTACTTGTTTAATTTTACCCAGACTTCCATCCATTATAAGAAAAACACATCAAAAGCTCGAGTTTGTTTGAAAGAGTTTTGGATTTCCTGTTTAGTGTTGATCAGGATCGTGCAGCGACACTTCCACAGTGAAACAGTTTGACACACCAGTGATTTTGCAGTATAGTGTGTACAGTATGAATAAATACACAAAATACTTACACATTAAAGATCATTGAAGTATAATTGAATACAAATGTTTATTTATTTAATGTGTTAAGAGCCTGTGCCAAGGCCGCAACAGAAAGAAGGAGTTGAGAGGTTGGATTTTAAAAATAAAATATATTTATGAACTAAATCACAAACAAAATATACACTGTTTCTGCCTTTTGTCTTTGCACGACTCCTTATTTTTGGCTCATGATACAAAGGCAGAGAACAGGAACTGACAAATAAGGGTCAAAGGTCAATTTTGAGCTCAATATTTTTTCAGGATTTTTATTCACATGATAAAGGAAGTCTCACATACAAACAAAATGGCATTCTGTCTTTATAGGGCAGCATACCGCACTGCACTATAGTCGTAACAAGTAATCTGCAAGTGACCTGCTCAAAATATACAGCAAACTCACCCAATAGTTAGTGTCAATGCAGAGTGAGTGAGAAATGAACCTGTGATCTTGTGGTTGGTGGAGTTCTGTAAACACTGTTGTAAAGTATTAACTACTATCTGCATGTCATTTCATTGAGTAAAAAGAATGACTGATTTGACCAAAAGGTTTTATACACAACACCTCATGGAGACAAATGATCTTATCGGAATCGTGCGTTTTTAAAAAATGATCGCCAAAGAAATGTCCGAGCGCGGCTACAGACGGTCCTGGCTCTAATATCAATTAAAAAAAAAGAATCTGCGAGCCAAATACAAGGAGGCTAAAGACTCAAGCCATGGATTTGTAACCTGTCCAGTTTATGAGGAACTGGACCGTATTTTGGGAGACAAGCCCCGCATTTAGGCAACTAAACTCTAAGCGCATTCGCTGCGTGTGATGTCGTCTTGTCCTCCAATACATGCATCCCAAATTTTGGACTTCCAGTAATAGTGCAATGCATACTGGGAAGGATCCTCTGAAAAAGTGAGCATCAAACCGCCATGTTTGATTTCCCAATGGGATGCGTCTATTGACCATGTCGTTCTTTTGAACCATATCACTTTTGTTTCTGGTTCTGATATTGTCCTATTTTAGTTTTGGGATTCGGACATCATAACTGTGTGGTTGTTGGATCCTAACAGTGGAAAACAGCTCAAGAAATGGGCTTTGGAAGTTTGCGAACTCCATAAATGCAGAAGTGAATCAAATGTGTGTGACTGCAAAGCTCGATTCAAACTGTTTCTCTTCCCAACAGAATTGAAAAATAGTGAAAGGTGAAGATGATGGGCAGGATTGATCCACAGGAAGGACCAAAAAGGAAACCTTTGGTGGCCTAAGAAATCATCCTGTGTTTGCAGCGAACATTTTGTATGTGGAGCAGCATTAAAGCAAAACCCTGATCCCTCACTCAACCTTTAAAAAGTCAACGCCAAAGCGAAAGGCACCAGCTGTTCACCAAGAAACACCTTCCACTGCAAAGAGACCAAGACGTGATGGTGCTGTAAAACCACAAGAACAAGAAAGTGCGAGCTCTTCTGTACCTCTCGCTTAACAAACCGGATTTTGCTTTGATGCTCGCTTTTTTGGAGGATCCTTCCCAGTATGCATTGCGCGATTATTGGAAGTCGGAAATTTGGGATGTATGTATGTGCATGCGGGACACTTTTGGGGCTTTTAAAGTTCACACTGGAGGTCACATACAAGTCAGAAAATGTGAACAACCTCGCAAAAAATATCTGATTTTAAAATAAAAAATCCGACCTGAGCATTCAGCCCTGCAGTCTGAACGTAGCCTAATTTCGACATTTCAAATTCTACTTTTGATCACGTTTCTTCTAATCTTCATTTTCTTTCTAGCGGTAATAAACAGACTCTGTGCAGCAGTGTTCACGTGAATGTCGCTCGTACATAAATGCATGAGGCTAGCGTGAGGAGAGCGCGCCGCAGCTGGACGCGGTGGCTACACATGGAACTATTTTTAGCGCGTAGCTCACCTAGCCTTTAGCGCTGTTTACCAGGAGGCATGTACGGTCCCTCCAGAGCCCGCTCCCGTTATGTCACCGCTCTGCTCCTCTGGGAACGGAGCTCCGGCACATGCGACACAGATAGTAGCATCCGGGAGTACACATGGTTTTATAACGTGCACTTTGTGAATGCAGTGGTACAGTACCTTGTTGAATGGTAAAGAACGTTTTGAATGAAAATACAAACGGGAGCAAAATGGAAGGAAATGGAGTTAAGGGGGTAAATTCACATCGGGATTAAAGCTGCGTTACGGAACTTTTGGGAACAGTTTTCATAGCGCCACATGCTTCCCTTCGTGGAGACCGATTATTGCCTCATTATTCTCAGGACGGCATTTACCATTTTATCTGTTGCCATGGAGACAAGCAAATGACACCACCAGAGCTTCTGTACTTTTTTACAGTAAAACACCTGTACATAAATACATGCCAAATTGCTAATGCCACACGGTGGAACATTTCTGGCGTTGCAGTAACATCTCCATGGAGACCGGGCTCAGTTGTATTCTCACATATCACCACTAGATGCTATCAACATTACTGCTGTCTCATAGTGCATCAGCTTTGGTCTGACAGAAGAAGAGCAGAGAGCACAGGGGAGTCTGAACGAAGATCATCTGACATTTACTATTAACAAAAATCAAGTCACTTTACAGTAAAATGCAAACAAAAAAGCATATGGCAAGACTGGACATATAAGCACTGCTGGGCAAGTTACTTTAAAACTGTAATGCGTTATTTATGACTTGTTACTGTCATTTCAAAGTAATTAACCAAAATAAATGTGAAGATGCTGAATTTTTGCGCCGTATATGGACTAAACCAGGACTAAACCAGGACTAAACCAGGTCTAAATCAGGACTAAACCAGAACTGAACCAGGTCTAAATGAGGACTAAACCAAGACTAAACCAGGACCAAACCAGGACTAATCTTGGACTAGAAGTTGGAATCTAGGACCGCCCTGAGAGAACCCCCGAGCTCAATAGGGCGTCAGCTGCGTTTAGCTCAGTGGAGCGTGGAGTTCTGCGCTGGTCCTTGCACTCTCGTTCACGGTACGTGGGCGCGTCTCCGGCGGTTCACCACTTCTGATATCGCGTTGATTTTGGTGAACTTGTATGAAGAAAAACAAAAAACCCACCACTTCAATCCAGGTTAAAAAAAAACATTGTAACGCGTGTTAGTGACTTTTGTACCTAGTAAAATATTACCACTCTTTTCCCTGTAATGCCACATTACTGTGTTACAGCAAAAAGCAATGCATCACAGTAATTTGTTACTTTTATAAGGCATTACTCCCAACACTGCATATAATAAG
Source organism: Boleophthalmus pectinirostris (assembly GCF_026225935.1). Taxonomy (NCBI): domain Eukaryota; kingdom Metazoa; phylum Chordata; class Actinopteri; order Gobiiformes; family Gobiidae; genus Boleophthalmus; species Boleophthalmus pectinirostris. Next base: position 4,170,701 of record NW_026570994.1, on the reverse strand, counting down.
ACACAGTTTCAATATTAAAAAGGGAAGAATAAGAGTATAATTACAGTGAACAGAAAGGGTTCTTGTCTCGAGAAGAGGAAGAGCAGGGGGGAAAGGACACAACCCTGTGGAGACCTTGTGCTGATAATCCATGGAGAAATGTGTTTGATGAACCCTCATCAAGAAAAGTTACACATTGCACCTTTAAGAGTGTGCAGGTAGTGGTTTAACAAGGAAGCAATGTTGTTATAGATGCTACAATTGGTTCTTAAAAAAATAGTGAAATATTTTTCAGACTATAAGTCACACTTTTTTCATGGTTTGGGGGTTTCCTGCTACTTCAGAAAGGCCAGAATAATTCTAACTGGAACTGATGCTGAGTCTGATGACAGCGACACAGAAGAGGAAGCGACGCTCTGTTTACCTCCGGAGGTCGAGTTGTTCAGAAGTGACACCGAGGATGAAGAATTGAATGGATTTAGTGATTTGGAGTGAGATGGAGAGTTTGGTTAAACTTGTTCTGTTCTGTTGTTTATGTTATAGTTTATCTGAAGAACTGCTCATATGTGACGTTAACAGTCTGTATTGGAAAATGATTGTACTATGAGCCATGTATCTGATCAAACTGTCATGGACCCTGTGATTCTCCTCCCAAACAACACCGTGGATCAACAAATAGACATGACTTATTGACTTCAGTATAATCTGCCATTTTTACAGTCAAGGGTTCTGTTCGTGCTTAAAAATGCATTGTCACGACCAAGACACTGAAATAATGACAAAAAGAACACATCTAACTAAAAGAATTCATCCTAATGTAGTACTAGTTAATTAGAAAACTGCAGTGCACTTCCTTCTTTGCTGAGTGAGTCGTAAACTTTGTGCCCAGCCAGCGAATCAGGAGATGTGGTATTGATTTAAGAGTCCCAATGCAAATGGACCTGGCAGAGCTCGAGGACTGATGTAAATGTGTGGCACTGAGTGGACAGACTTACTGTTTCTTAGTTCGATCTGTGTTTCTCAACCAGTGGTGCTAGGACCTCCTGACGTTTTAAATCAAAATCCAAACCCACTTTATTTCTATAGCAGCTTTTATCGACAAAACCATTTACGAAGTGCTGCACAGATAAAGATACGGTTCAAAAGGTATTCAAAAATAATAGTCCAAAAACACTAAAACCAGTAAAGTCAAATAAAAACAAACCCATACAACAGCAATAAATCAATAAAATAAGTGAAAAACACAAAGGACCAACCAAATGCGGGCCTTAAAATGAGACTTAAAACCTTGCACTTGAGAATCCGACTTGTTAGGCTCCAGCTGATGCGTTCACTTGTGATAGGCCTTGTGGTTTGGGCTGAAACCAGCGCCAAAGAAACAAAAAACAAATATCTGATCTTTGAAAAACATGCTGAAAGAAGTGCTTGTGCGTTTGTGGACAGGGATGATATCCATGCTTTTCCAGTGGTCGAAGATTACGAAGTACAAAAGTAAAAGTACAATACTAAGTTCAAATTTTAGGTATCTGTACTTTAGTCGGTTTTACAGTGGATACTTTTTACTTTTGCTTCACTACATCTGAGAACATGTATCTAGACTGTCTAGATCTGGACTGAAAAGTAAAAAGAAATGGCAGAGAGCTTTTTAGCACATTTATTTTGAGTTAACGTCCCAACTTTGAGCAAACCAAATACACAAAAGTGTCTAGAAAAAATAAGAAATCAGTTGAATCATTATTAAAATCAGCCATTTTTTTCATGTGATACTTTTACTGGATACTGTGATACTGCAGTAACTTTTTACCTTTGTGTATCTGTACTTTTACTTAAGTCACAAAATGGAGTACTTAATCCACCACTGTGCTTTTCTCTCAACTGGATTTAACCTCAGTTTGATTTTTGCTGTTGGCGATCGGCGAGAAGTCTTTGGTTGAATGTTCTATCACTGATTCTGGTTCATCTAGAGCCGTTTTAAAGTTCCTCGTATCAGTGGTGAAGGACCTCGAGGAACACGCCTGAACTTTGCACGGAGTTCTTATTTTACATATACAAAAATGGTTTAGTTTTGTTTATTTTTTTTATTTCTGCTGAATGAGACATAAACTCGAGTGCCTGAGGGACGCCTGAAGGTTAAAAATAAGTGAAAATGTGCAAAAGAAAACGTTGCATTTGGCTGGGATAACGCTTCAAATGTTGTATTATCTCCAACCACTGTTGGGCAAGTTACTTTAAAACTGTAATGCGTTATTTATTACTTATTACTGTCATTTCAAAGTAATTCGTTACATTACAATATTACTGCATTTAAAATGTAAGGCATTACATTACTATTGCATTACTTTAAGTTACTCTCACCAAAATAACTGCGAAAAAGCTGAACTTTTGAGCCGTATAAGGACTGAACCAGGACTAAACAAGGTCTAAACCAGGACTAAACCAGAGCTGAACCAGGACTAAACCAGGACTATAACAGGACTAACCTCAGACTGATTCCAGGACTGAAGAGGAGGACTAAACCAGAACTGAACTAGGACTAAAACAGGACTCACTGTCAGGATGGGCTCGAAGGTGACCGCAGGAGAAAGGAGCGGCTCTGCTCCTCACCTCATGGAGGTAAGAGCGGCTGTCGCCCGATCGCGCTTTATGGACCCTGCTGCTCGGGCTCACGGTCCTGATTTCAGCAACTATTTGCGGGTACAAGACCCGGTGCAAAACTCTGCTACAGCGCGTAACTTCTACCTTCCTTCAACGTGTCCAGAAGTCCAACTTTTTTGCGATGGTTTGCATCGTCCTCTGTCTTTTGGGTGTGAGCGCAGGAGACTTTGTCGGTGCAGAACATTTCGTCGACGTTGTGGATTTTGTCGGAGAGAAAACTTGCAGACATACAGCACTTCAGAAGCACACTGATACAGATTGAACATGTATTTAAATTTGGCAGCTGAACATATTCTGTACTGTACTGTACAGTAGACAGGAGTCCCTCTGCCGATCAGGACACAGCGGGAGGAACGCAATACGTGTTCATACACTAAAAACAAAAGGCATGCAAAATTGCACAAAAAAAAAATTCTAAAAATCAGCGAAACAGCGAGACCGCGAAAAGTGAACCGCGTTAGAGCGAGGGACGACTGTAAACCAGGTCTAAACCAGAAGTGACCCAGGTCTAAACCAGGTCTAAACCAGAAGTGACCCAGGTCTAAACCAGGTCTAAACAGCGTAGAGTTCTGGGTCGGTCCTTTCACCCGCGGTTAACTGAAGGTCTGTCCGGCCGCGTCTCCGGCGTTTCACCGCTGCTGATATCGAGGTGATTTTAGCGAATTTCTATGAAGAAAAACCCACCACTTCAATCCAGGTTAAAAAAGCATTGTAACGCGCGTTACTCACATTTGTACGAGTAAAATATTACAATTTTTCCCCCTGTAATGCCTTACATTACTGCGTTACAGCAAAAATCAACGCATTACTGTAATACATTACTTTTATAATACATTGTCTCCACTAGTGTATTACCGGACTTGCCTTTATTCAATCACATTTTTATATTGCTTAAAAATACTTAAAACATACTGTATATCAGGGATCTCCAACCTTTTTACTACTGTGAGCTACCTTTTGTAAAATGAAAATGCGAAAGAGCTCCTAATTTTAACGGTCGCCAGAAATTTTGTAAATGTAAGAGCCATGGTAAGGCGAAGTTGAGGTACAGTTAGATGTCTATAAATCAGTATTTCCCAGACCTTTTTTCTGAGGACCCAAGTCAATAGACAATATTCATAAATCACAAAATAAAGGTGGATTTGACCATTATTGAACATTCATGAGGATTTTTAATTGTTGACTGAGTGATCGTGGCTCTGAACTGTATTACTCAAGTTTTAAACCAGGGGTGTCAAACATACGGGATCCGGCCCTCAAAGACCTATAATCTGGCCCACGGCTGATTTTCTACTAAAATATTTTCATTATATTTTCTATTAAAAATATTGGTAATTTCCTGTGGTGTTTATCACAGCAGCGTCTCCAGCGTCTCTGTACGTGGCCCCTCCCACCAGAGCAGCACAAATGAAGACTTGTCTCTTTCCAAACGCTCTTAAAGGACGATCGTTTTGACTGTTGACCGTGACACCCTCATCAGAAAAATGTCCAACATGAGAAAAGTGGAGCCGAGTGCAGGATTTTACAACAAAAATGTACTTACATACAAGTTCATGTTAAAACATTGTGTTGAAATTGCATTTTTCTTAAAGTTTCAGGTTGTTCATAATATTATAATATTTTGTAAAAGAAAGAGTTCATCAATTAAAAAAGATTTCTGTAATAGATTTGTGTTTCTCTGCACAAATATTTGAACTTATTGTTATTTTTGGGGTTTATATGACATGAGTTTTCTGATCCGGACACTTTGGGATCAAAGTTGGTTGGATATGACCCCCAGACCAAAATGAGTTTGACACCCCTGTTTTAAACAATGAAAAACAGTCATTGAAGCAGCAATAAAAGGATCCATAAATCACCTATTTGGACATTAAATGTAGAAATGTTCTTTTTCTTTTCAACATTCAACTGAACCAACAATACTGGAACAAAATAGTCAAAACATACACATATACAAAACATGCAGATACATGCAGATCGTGAGCAGGTGATCCAAAAAAATCAAAATAAAATCTCTTATGAAACTTGGGAAACAGTGCTACAAAACATAACCCTTTATCCAATTATCAGTGCACAAAATGATAAATTTACAAAGGAAATAATCATTTAATCAATCAAATTTAAGTTATTTAGCGCAATATGTATAATTAAAAAATTCCTGAGTGAGCTACTTGGAAGGGGGTGGAGAGCTACTTGTAGTTCCTGAGCTACAAGTTGGAAACCCCTGCTGTATGTTCTTACCTCTCCACAGATCTGACTTGTAACTTGGCTTGGTCTTTACACCTGCTTGATCACATCGCACTGTGTCATTTTTCTGGTGGAGCGTCCATCAAATGTTTGTCTCTGTAGAGATGTTATTACTCTGTGGAAATGTTATTGCTTTACCTGGAATGTTTCAACCTTTAAATCTTCATGGAGTCCAAACCAGACCAAGTTACAGGTCAGATCTGTGGAGAGGCCCCCCTCGCTCATAGTCAAAATGTGTTTTTCAAGGTATTTTTGAGCTCTAAAACCAACTGTAATTGAATAAAAGTGAGGTATTGCTGGCGACGGACTTCCAAATCAAAGTTACGCAGCGCTCCTTCAATGCCAGGCAACGCAATAACATCTCCATGGAGACAAAGAAAAGTTACTCATTGAACCTTTATGTTGATCCTTCAGTTGCGTGAGTGTGGGAGTCTCTTATCTGTGCACCACTGCAGCGAGTGAAACGAGTCCAAGCACATCTGCTCCACTGCGCCAAAAGGCAACGCTATAAACCCCCTCCCCTCTGCCACACACACTCATGAATAATACACAGCCCGATGGAGAGATGAAGATAGATAGATAGAGAATGAGAGAAAGAGAGAGAGAAGTCCATCCTCGACACTATTTGGAGGAAGGACGAGGCGAGGCGCTATTAAGGCGGAGAGATAGAACCAGCGAGGTGTGAAAGTCGGCGAGGGGGATGGGCCGATCGCAAGACGGAGAGAGGGAGGGAGGGATGGAGGGAGAGAGGGATTACGACCGAGTTGTGAATCAGGGGGGAGGAGAAGAGCCCAATCAATGAGCTCCAGATCCCGCTTCCCGTGCCCCGAGCGAGATTTCGAAATTTGGTTCGTAATTGCCGCGGAATTAGAGGAAAGAATAGCTGCTGAAAAATTTAAATTGGACGTTCGTTTTAAGGAAGCGACAGAGGCTCGCACATTAACGTCCCTAACCTCTTTAGCACTCACTATAATGGATGGTAATGGGGCCACTCCATGTACTAATAATAATTTCATTCACAAATTGCGCTTTCACGTTGCATTACAGAGCTCCACACTGAATCGTAGAATAAGAGAGTTACGAGACAGGGATATGCATTTAGAGGTGCATTATGTAACTTTTCTGATGGAGGGTCTGTCTAATGCACTGCTTCTCAATTATTTCTGTCCTCCCCAGAAGAAGAAAACACTTTGCGTCCCCCCCCCACTCCGCAGAACCACTACCAAACGTGGATAAATTGCCCCCTCGGCTTCAGTCGCCTACATACGAGAGCAAATGTTTTAGTCGCGTCTCCAAAACGACTCCCAGGACACACGCAGCATGTGTCTGTCCATATTCCGCTCTGCGCTCACCTGCGTCATGAGGTGGTCCGCTCCCATGTCCTCCTGGTCTTTAAGGCTACGTTTACACTGAAACAAATCATCATATAACCGTATCGGAAACAAGTTGCGTCCAGACACTTTGTTTCTGTGTCCGCAATCAAAGCCTTCACTATCCACACAATAACATGAAACCGCCTGAAATGCTAGACACACATGACTAGGCTGGAGTTACGTCATCACAACGTCACATGAAGGGTCAAATAAAAGGAAGTGGAGCACCGTGTCTTTTGATTTTGAGCAAGCATTAAAACAGTCTTTACATGGACCGACGATGAGGTTTGTTTAAACTGTTTTCCGCAATAGCGTCATGACTGATGCCACAAGCCCAGCGAATCAAGAAGGCGCAAGTCGCAAGTGACGTGGTCCAACTAGAGCTCCTACATCAGCATATCAACTTTTTCAGGCGTCCATACAGTGCCGGATCAGATCTGTACTCAGATGAATTCATGGGAGCTGTCGGCACCAGATGGTTCCGTCTCTGGAGCCATTTTCCATCGGATTAGTGTGGACGAACACTGCATCCACAACGGAAACAACTCGAATATGTACTAGTGTGGACGGGGCCTAAAGATCACGTTATAGTTTGGTAGTATCAGCTCCTCTGCTGTTTGGTACTCCACCTTATATGATACTAACAGAGCTCGCTGGTTTACTGAAGTAGCATTCACAAAGCGACATGATTGTTGCAATACTCAGCATGTTATCATTGAAAAAACTCAAGCAGCTTATCAGCATGTGAGGGGTACAAGTTCTTTAAGCAACGCCATCATTTATTTGGCTTCATGCTGTACGCTGCCAACATTTTTAGACAGAGTAAACACACTGGTTGGTCTTTCCGCGTTTCCCACTTACAGTTTGTTCTCTACACTTCATATCTCCTGCTCTGTGTTGTGTGTGCGTTTGCTCGGTGCAAAAAACACTGTAGCCCTAATACTCCCTGCGTACACTCTGGCAATGAGAGCATCACTGCCAACTACTGTAGTGGATGTGCAATTACACTTTATTCTAAAAACAGAAAAAGTTCCCCGAGAGCACACATGCGTCCGACTATTTGAAGACTGATCTAATGCTTGTCTCCATGTAGCTGTTATTGCTTTCTCTAGACATGGAGACCAAAACAAACCAAGTTACAGGTCAGATCTGTGGAGAGGTGACCCCCACTCACAGTCAGAATGTCTGTTTTTTTTTTAAGTATTTTTGAGCCACCTGTAATTGAATAAATGTAAGGTAGAGCTGTTGAATATTCCAGGCAGAACAATGACATATCCATAGAAACAAGAAGGTGACGGAGCCTCCACCAGAAGTTTGAAGTGGTGATGGGTGTAGATATGGAAGACCAACTCAGATAAACAAGTTGAAATGATAAACCTTAACAAAGTTTATTTTGAGATTTTTAAAAATATAAATAAGTATATTTTATTTTTTAAATATAATGTTTGTAGAACAGCTGGATAAATAGTTTATTTTGAATACATTTATGTTTTTCTATGTTTTTATTTCGTGTTCAAAGTATATATTTTAGCTTATATTTATTTTCAATTTGAAAGTTTAGCGTAAATTATCAATAACAAAGTGTTTTTTTTTTTTTTTTGAGAGAGAGAAATACTGAGTAAAGCAGCGTATAACTAAAAATAATCAATATTGACCAAAATAATCGTGATAATGCGCTACCTGAGTCTTATCTCCCTGGTCCGCACTCCCTCTAAGACGCCTCAAACCAGAACCAAGCAGGATGGTCCAGTCAGAATTGTTTATTTCAGTGATGTGAAATGAAGGTGCTCACTGGTCATCTATCATTTTGAATGTAGAAAAGCACAGACATCTTTAAATCTTTAGTTCGTCTGATGCAGCACTCGTTCTACTTGAGCAGCTTCTCTATTGAACTTTTAGCCAAGTTATAATTTTCTCTCAACAAACACATACCTGGAGTTGTCACGCTGATTATGCTTCTGGGCCTCAGAAAACACCCAGTTTGAATTTTCTCAGAATTGTTGCGTCATAGGTAGAAACTCTGCAGGTTGGAAGTCCATAAATCAATACCAGAGTCTGAGCATTTCTGCCTTCAGATCACATTCATTACACCTGTGTGCTTACATCAACATGAGGCATACGGTTTATTAGCTAAGGTTATTGTTTTCCTCATAGTCATTTCCTTTGTTGTCAGTAGATGGAGCCCTACACTAGACTCCATTGTCCATTTTTGGAGACCTGCACCAGCCCACATCACACTCGCCCCGTGACCCAAGATTATATCAAAGTTAAATCCACACCCGCCCGGACCTGTTAACATTCCACCCGTTACCCAATAGTCCAGGACTAAACCAGGACTATACCAGGACTGGACCTGCACCATGTCATTATCTGATTATAAATATATATGTGCTACAACTGCAGGGCTGATTGCCAAGACTACACCAGGACTGGACCAGGACTGCACGAGGACTGGACCAGGACTGGACAGGACTGCACGAGGACTGGACCAGGACTACACCAGGACTGGACCAGGACTACACCAGGACTGGATAGGGACTACATTAGGACTAAACCAGTGTCATTAGAATAAATATATACATGCCGCAACTGCCGAGCCGATCGCCAGGACTCCAGGACTGGACTAGGACTGGACCAGGACTAAACCAGGACTTAACAAGGACTTAACCAGGTCTAAACCAGAACTAAACCAGGTCTAAACCAGGTCTACACCAGGACTAAACCAGGACTAAACCGAGTCTAAACCAGGACTAAGCCGGTGTCATTAGCATAAATAATAAATGCACTTAAGTCTCTCTCAGCCCAGCCTGGTCCATCGTTCCAGGAAAAGCCCCGGAAATGTCACTTGTTTCCAGGGCGACGCACGTCCTGGACCCTCATGAAATATTTTTTTTTTCTCATTTGTCATTCATTTGATTCACCTGACCCACCCATATGTAATCACTACATGCCCATAAGATTCCAGAACTTTAAAACCCGCCCGTTTCAGCAACTATTTACGGCACCCGAGATAGAAAATAATGTCTGGTCTTTATTTGATATTCTAAAACACAAAATGCAAAAGGTAGTCAAAAGCATGCTTAAAGGTAACGCTTTGGTTAGGGGTCCATCACCCGCTTGGATCTGATGGGGGTCCGTCACTTGATTGTTTCTATGGAGATGTCATTGCTCGGCCTAGAATGTTCCACAGTGTGACATTAAACAGCTCTACCTCACATTTATCCAATTACACGTAGTTTTCCTGCACAAAAAACTATAAAAACAGACATTCTGACTGTGAGCGGGGTCGCCTCTCCACAGATCTGACCTGTAACTGTCTGGTTTGGTCTCCATGAAGATAGAAAGGTTTAATGCCATACTGTGAAACATTCTAGACAAAGTAACATGTTCACAGAGAAAAGCATTTGACAGAAGCTTCACCGAAAGTTCCCAGTGCACCTTGTTTTGCAGCCTGCTTTCTCACAGGTGATGAAATATTTGACCTTGCTGTTTACCGTTTGTAATGAGTTCAGATGTTGTTTTATGCTTAGATGTGTATTTTCGGCACCGGGCACACAGCCTAGGCAGCTTCCACTTCTTTTACTTTAATCAGACCACACAAAGACGGACGCCTCTCTCACAAGCTCTTAGGTTTTATCATCAGAGCCAGATTACCTTAATGAACTCCCCCGTGCTGCACAAACTTCAACAAACAAAACTAATACGCTTAAGTGTGCCCCCGAGCAAGGCACTGATCCAAACACTGCATTTCAAATATAGAAGTGTATCTGAAGGCCTATCGAGGCTGCGGGGGTGTAGTGGGTTATGCGCTGGGGCTATGGACAGAAGGGCAAGTGGTTCAAATTTCCTTACAAGCATTATTTTATTTTAATTTTTAAAATGTTATTATTTATTATTTAATTTTTACATTTTTTAAAATAAAAAAAATATATATATATATATATATATATATATATATTAGGGGTGTAACGGTACACAAAAATCATGGTGTTAGAGAATTTAAGTAATTTATCTTTCACACACATCTCAGTCTAACACTGACTCACAAACACTATATTTACACCATGATCTTCTCTTGGCATAACATTGGCATCATTATCTAAATTGTGGCATATTGTTGACTAACAGGTGTCTGCTGGCCTTCATAGTCTCACCACTTTATAAACCTCCTCCTCCGGACGCAGAGTCAAGGGGCTTGAACACTTGTTCTCTTTTGAAATAATACTATGTTCTCTTTTGAAATCCCCCCGGGCCTGTATTTTGGATGGTAAATAAACTTCTCCTGCTTAAGACTCCAGTTGGTCTCCAGCCTTTTACTTCCACCCTTTCTTGGACAAGCCGAAAACTTCGAGAACACACAGTTTGGTATGTACCTCAGTTTTGAGGTCACGGTTTGGTTCATTTTCAGTAAAATATGAGAGCAATGTTTATTGTTGTTTATTTGTGTGGTTAAAATAAATGCAAAGTGCTGCTTGGTAATACAAATAAGTAAAAAAAAAAAAAAAACACTTTGCAAAAAGTAAAGTGCAACACTAATTTTGGCCAGAAAAACCAACTGGTCCACGTTGTCGGGGACCAGTTGGTTTTTGCTATGCTGGCAAAAGGCGAAAGTGAGGACCAGGGCGCGATGACCGTAGTTTTGTGAGGATTCATGTGGTTTGGAGGGATGTAGTCAAGGGGGCCACCCTAACTATAAAACTCTGAGGGAAACACTGCCACCCCAATCAGAGACGAGTTCTCTTGAGAATATTAAAGAGCCGAGCCTCCGTGTAGCTGCACATGTAGTGGCGGAATGTAAACACACATAAACTGTGCGAACTCCCTTGTGCACAGCCCTGCACCGAACCAAACGTCCCGTACCAAAACAGTTCGCCACAAATACATGTATCGTTACACCCATATTTACACCATATTTTTATTTATATATTTTTATATTTATATTTTTAAAAATGTTTTCCTTCTAAATGCATTCATTTATTATGTATTTATTTATTTATTATTATTTGATTTATTTTAATTTTGTATTATTATTAGTTTCCGGTGTGCTTCTGGGTGTCAACTTCTGCTACAATAACAGTGGAACTGGTTGCAAAAAATATATATAAATAAAATTAAATAAATAAAATAATAGAAAAGAAATACATTATAAAATAAAATCAATAAAAATAAATCAATAAAAACAAAAATCCATAAAAATAAAATAGAACCTGATTTATGATTTACAGTATGGAGTATTTCTGGTGGAAGGTCTGGTCTGGCTCCCGTTTGTTTCCATGGTGATGTTATGGCTTTTTTTTATGGCATTAGAAAGGTTGAACTAACCTGGTTTATGGTTCATATCTCTGTCATTACAACAAAAACTGGCACGAACTTCAATGTCTGATTAGCAGTTAAAAGGACTAAACCACGAGATAAATAAAGAAAACAACCACATTATTTAAAGCAATCAACAAATAATAAAGCTTCAACATTTGTGGATACTTGATTTTGTATATTTCTTTCAAAAACTATGAATCTTCCACAGAGTTCTCCAGACCCCTGCCCTCCGTCTGAAACTCTGACATCAGGTTGTAGAATGGGGTGAACAGTGGTTATTTATGGATCGAATGCGGCTATATTTATTGTCCATTGAGTTGCTCGCTGCGCTCCCATTGGCGGAGGATTTCAATGGTCTGACAGAAGCCCCGCCCCCTCCGCAGACTCAGTGCATGTGTGCCGTGTTATGGATGCATGAGAGCACCGGAGCAGCTGAGTCACACTCTATGCTTTTTGAGGACGTTCCATCCACTTCCATTCATTTCCTGGAGACGGGAGACTCGGAATGTTTCTCAGTGTGGTATTAAACATAAAGGAAAAAGCAGGAGATGTTACCGGGCGAAGATACGGGTCAGATCTGTGCAGAGGAGGGTCCGCTGACTGTAGGTGTGCATGTTCTTTAAGCAATAAAAACATAACTGAATGAACTGTAGATGCGTACGTTTAAAGCCACACCATGAAGCGTTTCAGATACAGTAATACTATCTCCATGGAAACAAACAAGTGGTGGATCCTCTACTCGAAAAATGACACAATGCACTTCTAATCATAGACAATACTTGTGTCTAAGCTTAAAGCAACGATATGTAAGATTTAGATTTTAAATTTCATAAACCTGATCTACTTTTGTACGCAGATATGAGGTAAACATTTTCAAATCAGATATAACTTTTACTAAAAACTGTTGTAGAGCTGATTTATTGTTAATTACAAACACATTGGGCATGATGGACAAATGATTTATGTTATAACAGACTCTATTCACGCTTTTGTCACAAACCAGGAAGATGTTTGGAAAGATGCGATGACAACTTCCGGTGTAGTTCCCGACACTGTCTTCACTGACCGACTGTGATCAATGAGTTTAAGTAATTTATCTTCCACGTACATCTCAGTTTAACGTTGACTCATAAAAGGTATATTTACACCATGATCTTCTCTTGGCATAACATTGTCACAATTATCTAAATTCTGGCATATTGGTGTCTAAGGCTACGTTCAGACTGCAGCCTGAAGTGACCCAAATCTGATTTTTTGGCTTCTATGTTCCTGTATCTGATCTTTTAATGACAGTCTGAACCACACAGATCTGATTTTTTCAAATGTGACCCAGGACACTTGGATATGTGCTCCTGAAACTGATACATATCTGATCTTTTGACATGTGACTTCAGTCTGAACGGTCAAAGTGCATTCATCCACCTACACGTTATCAACAAGCCACAAACGTCACTATTCTGCGCTGAAGTAGGTGAAAATTGTTAATGAACTCCGTGTCAGTGAAGTGAAGCACATCACCACTCACCACTCTTCACGTCTCCACATCCACACGTTCCTTTCAACGGTCGTCGCTGTCGCTGCCCACAAAACACCACGGCCAAAAACCTCGTCCTTCTCCTTCTCAATCTCCTCCTTAAAACAAGTAAGTTGTTCATGTTCTGACTCCGGTACGAGAGGAACTTTAAAATCTCCAGATCACGCTCACTGCGGTTGATGTCGTCATGTCTCCAGTGCACATGTGGGACACTTTTGGGCCATTTAATGTTCACACTGGAGTCACATACAAGTCACATTTAATTGGAAATGTGAACGACCTCGCAAAAACATCAGATTTCACAAAAAAATCTGAAAAAAATCGTTAAGCCCTGCAGTCTGAACGTAGCCTAACTGGTGTCTACTGGCTTTTCATAGTCTCACCTCTTGATTTATAAACCTCCTTTCGAAGCAGAGTCGAAGGGCTTGAACAGTGAAATAAATAAACTTCTCCAGCGTAAGAACAAGCTGAAAACTTTGATGACAGTTTTTTTTTTTTGATGTCTTAAGCAGGAGACGTTTATTTACCATCAATAACATGGGCCCAGGTGGACATGAAAAGTCAACATAGTATGATTTCAAAAGTGAACATAGTGTGATCTTTGAGTGTTCAAGCCCCTTTTACAATGTTTCCAAAGGAGAAGGTTTATAAAGCAAGTGTGGTGAGACTATAAAGGCCAGTAGACACCAGTGAGGCAGCAATATGCCACAATTTAGATAATGGTGCCAATGTTATGCCAAGATGATAGTGTAAACATAGCTTTTGTCAGTCAATGTTAAACTGAGATGTACTGTGAAAGATAAATTACTTAAATTCTCTTACAAATGTACGTAGACATATGTGGTGTTTGGAATCATCTTGAATTTGGTGCCTCATCTCTTCTAATCACATGAACCCAGTGCACTCGGAGTTGTGTGTCATGATAAAAACTGAGTTATGGTTGTAATTGTTGATGAGCCGAACATAACGGAACACTACAATGACATGGAGATGAAGAAAACTGGGACATTTTCTCATTTTTCCTAGAACAGAGCCCGTCAGGAGTTGTAATCGCATCTTTCCAAACGTCTTCCTGGTTTGTGATGTAAGCGTGAACCTATTGGTGTTTTGGTTCAAGACGATTATCCAATCAGAAAGCAGAATGAGCCTCACATGAGACTCTCATTTGGGTTGCCAGTTTCAGTGGTGTAATCCAGTGTTTAAATCTAAAATGTCTCTCTCTGATCGGAACAGTCGCTACCTAAACCCAAGCTCTTGCAGCCAACATGACTAGTGCAGCCTCTGCAGCTCAATGAATGAATTCTGGAGGTTCTGAGCTTTCACATGAGCCATGGTCTGTCCATATGCTGAGAATGAGACAAACTTGGATGTGTCTCTATCTGGAGATTAAAGGTCTGGCAACACAGATTCAGATGTGATTGTAGGTTTGCTTAAAATTCAAACAATGAATTAATGCGATTCAGGAATTATCGCAACAAAAAATGTCAACTGCAACTGTTCACCTTTACTCTTGTACAAAACTGCTCATATTTTTAAGAATTGATCCCAAAATAATAATAAAAATAATTCTTTAATGTTTCAACTTGACCAATGCAGTCAATACCTTCTGAAACCATCACCTCAGTGAGAGTTGCACAAATTGACAACTGCAGTAAAACAGTGTCTAAGAATCTTCACCTGAGACATGGTCTGTCCATACACTGTCCATATACTCACAAGTGTGAGTGAGGCAAAAGTGCAGGTATGTGGTTGATGAGAGAAAAATCTTATAACACCTGTCAGTTCACTCTGTACGTCTCTGTATCCAGAACAGTTTTGGCTCCTGCCACCTGCAGAACTTCTCTGAGGACTCTGCGGTGGTACAGTGTTTCAGAGGTGGACGGGAGCTGGAGTTCAGGACACTGATTGCACATTTTGTGGAGTGGTACTTATGTTCAGTCTGCTAGTATTATTACTAGGGAGGTAACGATATCCAAATCTCAGGGTACAATATTTTCACTATATACATCTCACAGTACAATATTTATTGTGATAATATGTGGAGGCTAACAAAATTGTGGATATGCTCCTTTTTCCTCTTAAAATGCCTTGACAAGACTTAATCCAAAGAACTAGGACTTAAAAGTGCTTAGAACTGTTATTTCTTCTTGTAGTTTGCACCAAAATGGAGCAAAGGATCATGGTCTATGCAGCACCATAACAATGAATTTAAGCAAAGAAACTTGTGATTCGATATATTGTGATAACCCATGATATTATTGAGAGACTTTTGATGATATCAAAATATTTTGGTTATTGTTACACCCCTAATTATTACCATTTATATTGTGCCTCACCCAGCATATAGAGGACACATACAGGCTTGTCTCATTTTCAGTTTATGGACAGGCCTCATGTGAGAGAACCTCAGAACCTCCAGAATTCCCTCCCTAAGCTGCAGTGGCTCAGGACTGGTGCAAATTTTGGGGTTTAGGTGTAGACCATTCTGATCAGAGAGAGGCATTTTTAACATATAACTAATAACATAAACTTGTGCATCACGTCAATTGTTTTTGTAATTGAGAATAACAGAGTATCCCCAGGTTTGACTACCCCACATTTAAGACTTTTTAAAGGCCACTTAAATGAAAATTAAGACCAACATCAAACCCATATGCAGGCAAAAAACACCAGATCCAATTCTAATAATGACCAACCAACTACGGTAATATTTAGAATCTGAGAGCCACTGTGGATTAAACCTAGCCTGATTCATCAGCTGGTTTCACTTCGTAGAAACCGTCTGACCTCGCAGTGTTAGGATTCGTTCGCTCTACGGTTTTATCATTTAACCAATCGCTGCTATTTGGTCGACACGTATGTAATGCACCACTAACGGGGCTAACTGGTATATTAAACTTTTCCCAAATCCCGTAGAAAGAAGGACAATAACGTCTTTCCCCTTGATAAAATTCACCAAACATTCTCTTTGTTCCGGCTTTAAATCCTCGATCTCAGGAATCGTTGCCAACACAGAGTCTCTTCGCTGATTGGCTGGTGCCCGAACTCGCACTTCTGGGGTTTTTGCGAATCATCTAGTGTATTTTAATTCCTACGTCTTCCTCCTCTCTAATCATTGGTTTCTGGAGTTGACGGCAATGAGTAAACAAAGTATTGTTTGCGCATACTCCAAATTAGACTTAAATCACAAACAAATTAGATTAGTTGATTCAAGTTATGTGATTTCATGTTGTTCTTTCTTTCCCCTTCCCTCCGTTAAACATTGTTTGCTCCCGGTTGAGTAAACAAAAAAATAGGCTAATAAAATTTAAGACCTCTGTGAAAAAAATAAGACTTGGACAACATAATTTAAGATTTTTTAAGGCCTTATTTAGGAACATGAAATTTAAGACCCCGTGGCTACCTTGAATAACTCAGCGTTACAGGAGGAGAGCAAAAAGAACATTTCATTTGATCATATTTACACAGATGGGTCATATGTATGGACTTTAAAATCTAAATAAGTAATATCAGGTGGTTGTTTTCATGGCATTTTCACGGTTTAATGATAAAATAATCGTGAAAACATGACACATACTGAAAGATGTTTTTGCCTTTTAGCCCAGAGTGATGTTCATCCTCCGTTAGTGTCCTCTGAGCAGAGTGTGTGACAGTAAACAGATGCACCAGTCCACACATATATGCATACATCTGAATACTAATGAGCCTGATTACACTGTTAATAACTGAGCTTGTTTACGCCGCCGAAACACAAAGCTACGTCCTGTAAGCCTCTTTAAAGACCCGATACTGAGCTGGAAATTTTTCATATTATAATGTTGTTCTATTTAAAAGTTTCGTGAACCTGAACGATGAGTTTAGACTTGAACATTTTGAAAAAGAAACAGATCTGTTCAGCAACTCGCGCATGTTTCAGCAATCTTTTTTTGTCTCTTTTTTTCAATCAACCCGTTTTCACCACCACAAGTAACTCCCACTGTGACATACTGACTTTATTTTCCAGTTTTATTCTCTTAACCTGTGATACTTGTCGGATTCTGCAGCGTTGCGTAGTCATTTTGATGTACAGCTATCCATCGGAGGTGCCAACAACTCCACGGCTCTTTGTTGTGATGACATTTATGGCAACGTCAGCTCCAGTTAAACACCTCAGTTTTGTACCACCAAATTCAGCAGACACGAGCACAACACGACTCATTTAATGTTCAGGGGGAATCATAAGAAACCCATTTTTCAACCAAACTTTTTCTTTCTTCAAAGTAAAGTCTAGAAGGATGAGGCTGACGCGGTGTTCCCATCACAAATAAGCTCTTTTTGTACATTTTGTCACAAGTCCAAGTCAAACAGATTTTCATTTGTGAGTTTTCTAAATTGAAATTTCAATGAGGTAAAAAACAAAAGAAACACCTCACTCTTTTATAATGATGACATCGCACTATTAAAGGTCCTATATTACACACAATTTACGCTATTACACACAAAAGGCCATGTTATAATGTTGTTACCACCTCAAAAACAGGCCCGGAGTTGTGTTTTGATTCATTTCCACATGTTTGAGTAACAGTTCGTCTATATCTCCAAAGCTCAAAATGCTCTGTTCCACCCTGTGATGTCATGAAGTGGTAGATTTCAAGTTCAAGAAATCAGCCAAATGATTATAGTGAAGGAGTATGGACTTAAAAACACAGTTGAGAACATGACATCACAAGGTGGAACAGAATATTTTCCTTGGAGAGAAGAACCTAAAGCCCAAATTATGCCCAACGTCAAAGGCTGTGTTCAGACTGCAGCCTGAAGTGAACCAAATCTGATTTTTTGGCCCCTATGTTCCTGTATCTGATCTTTTAATGACAGTCTGAACGACACAGATCCGATTTTTTCAAATGTGACCCAGGACACTTGGATATGTGCTCCTGAAACTGATACATATCTGATCTTTTGACATGTGACTTCAGTGTGAACGGCCAAAGTGCATTCATCCACCTACACGTTATCAACAAGCCACAAACGTCACTATTCTGCTCTGAAGTAGGTGAAAACTGTTCATGAACTCTTTGTCACTGAAGTGAAGCACATCATCACTCACCACTCTTGGCTCCGTCTCCACATCCACACGTTCCTTTCAATGGACGTCCCTGCCGCTGTCCCACAAAACATCAGGACCAAAAACCTCGTCCTTCTCCTTCTCAATCTCCTCCTTAAAACAAGTAAGTTGTTCATGTTCTGGCTCCGGTACGAGAGGAACTTTAAAATCTCCAGGTGCTCAATGCTGCGTCCATGTTTGGACAACTTCTGTAAACACAGAGACGCTCGCTGCGGTTGACGTCATCATGTCTCCAGTGCACATGTGGGACACTTTCGGGCCGTTTAATGTTCACACTGGAGTCACATACAAGTCGCATTTAATTGGAAATGTGAACGACCTCGCAAAAACATTGGATCTCACAAAAAAATCGGAATTGAGCGTTAAGCCCTGCAGTCTGAACGTAGCCTAATTGTCTGCATCAAGACACAGAAAGTCTGCGGTGCCGTGAACCCCCTCTGCAGAGTGTCTGTGTCAATCGACGTGCACCTCTGAAATTTTCTAACTGCATGTCGACACAATGCAGACAGCAAGGAAAGCGACGCAGAACAGTACGGGCTGTGATTGGTCCTCTCTACATCTGCTCTACAGACATTTCCAGTGCTCCGCTTCCCTGCTTCATTTTGTAAACACAAACACCCTTTTTAAATGATGGTGAATTACTTCGCGGCAGAGTCCTGCACTGGGTCGGGTACCTGTGGGTACGGGTACATAGTTGCTGACACGTGCTAGTTTTAATGTTCTGGAATTTAACGGGTGGGTATGCGGGCAGGTCAGGACTAAATCAGGACTACACTAGGACTAATCTTAGACTTAAGAAAGAGGGAGAACCCCAAGTCCGTGGAGCAGGGTGTCCACAAACCACGATCTGACGACGGCTGCGCTTTTTGCGGCATGGAGCTCTGCGCCGGTCCTTTCGCCTGTGGTCACCCTGCGGTCAACATGAGTGCACCTCCAAGCTCGTCCCGACAGTGAGTCCTGGTTCAGTTCAGGTTTAGTCCTGATTTAGTTCTGGAATCTTTAGTTCTTGAAGTCGGAACTTTTCAATTCATATTCTGATGGCTGCTTCAATTAAATGCCTTTAATCTGTGTGTGATTTTTCACGGGCACGGGCGGGTAATGAGTGAAATGTTAACGGGACCGGGCGGGTGCGGGTTTAACTTTGATATAATCTCGGGTTAACGGGCGGGTCTCTAAAAATGGACCTGTGCAGGACTCTGCTTCGTGACGCATAGACCTCGACACAGATCCATGAATCAAAAACGACTATAATTCGCCCTTCAGTATGTAGGATTTGTGTGTTAAACATATAAATTAAACAAAACACAACTTCAGGACTGTTTGTGATGAAGAAACAACATTATAACAGACCAGAGAAAAGCATAATACAAGCCTTTAAACCGTTAGAATATCTCACGGACTATAATTCGCCTGCAGACGTCCCACAGAGAACACACATGTGGTTCATTTGTACTGGGCGTGTAGAGAAGCCTCGGACAGCGCTTCCTCTGGATACATAAAAGAGCTGAGTGAGCGGTGTGCAAAGTGCAGACAGATTACAGCTATTACTCACCAGAAGAGCCGTAAACCCAGCGCATCCATCACAGTGCATCATGGGACAGCGGCGCCTCAGCGTTTGGGGCGAGGAGATCGGTGTAGAGCGTTACCCCCTCCGCCGTACGGGAGCGAGAGGACGGGATACGCCATCAGTCATTTCTTAATCAGGATATAAGATACAACTGTGTAGAGATATTCACTTGGAAATTTGACTTTAGACCTTTTAACGGTTTCCTTCTTTGTGATTCGTGCGTTTGAGTCATTTTTATTCTCCTATATTCAAATCCGTGTGTCATTTGTTCATTCGGTTTTCAATATAAAACCAAAAATAAGAAAATGTAAAAATAGCAGTTTTCTTCATTATTTGTCTCCAAAACTAAAATGAAAAAAACAGATAATGATTCATTTTTTCAGTTTCTGATTTTGTGTTTAAATGAAGAATGGAAAAAAAAACAGATAACGATGTTTCCGTGACTAAAACTGCGATGCCGGACTTTTGCGTCGCATATGGACTGAACCAGGACTAAAACAGGTCCGACCAGACCGGAACCAGACCAGGACTGAGACCAGGACTGAGACCAGGACTTAGACCAGGGACCAGGACCACCAGAACTGAGACCAGGACTGAGACCGAGAACAGGACCAGGACTGAGACCAGGACTGAGACCGGGAACAGGACCAGGACTGAGACCAGGACTGAGACCAGGACCAGGACTGAGAACCAGGACCAGGACTGAGACCAGGGAACAGGACCAGGACTGAGACCAGGACTGAGACCAGGGAACAGGACCAGGACTGAGACCCAGGACTGAGACCGAGAACAGGACCAGGACTAAGACCAGGACTGAGACCGGACTGAGACCAGGACTGAGACCAGGACCAGACACCAGAACTGAGACCAGGACTGAGACCGGGAACAGGACCAGAACTGAGACCAGGACTGAGACCAGGACCAAACCAGAACTGAGACCAGGACTGAGACCGGGAACTGGACCAGAACTGAGACCAGGACTGAGACCGGGAACAGGACCAGGACTGAGACTAGGACTGAGGCCAGGACCAGACCAGGACCAGGTCATGATTGAGACTGGGACCAGACCAGGACTGAAAACGGTTTAGTCCTGTTTTAGTCCTGGTTCAGTCCGTATGCGGCACAAAAGTCCGGCATCGCAGTTTGAGTCACGGAAACGGGAAACTTATTGAAACACAAAATCAAAAACTGAAAAAAATAATAAAATAAAATCATTATACATTTTTTCATTTTGGTTTTGGAGACAAATAATAAAGAAAACAGTTATTTTTTCATTTTCTTATTTTTGGTTTTATATTGAAAAATGAATGAACAAGTGATACTCGGATTTATTCAAATATTCACCTCCAACGCGATGTGCGCACTTCGTTCTACAAGTTCTTATTTTCTTAATTGACGATACATGTAGAAATTGAGAAGTTGTAACAAGCTGTGAAGTGAAAACCATTTCAGGAGATTACATCATGAAGCTCACTGCGAGAAGGCCAAAGGTTTGCAACACTTTTGGCAAAACAAATGGTGGATACTGTGACAATTTGAATAAAAAATATAGTAAATGTAGACTTTTCAGAGCTTATTTCCTTCTCATGGATCCTGGAGTGATTCCCGCATGTTTGAGTCATCTTTAATCGTTTATTTTCAAGACGCCATCCCGTTTTTTTCCATCACCACCAATATTCGCCCACTGTGACGTACTTACTTCACCAGTTTTATTTTTTTAATCTGTGATACACGTAGAAGTGGGCAGCGATGTGCACTTAAAAAAACAATCTTACAATCTCACAACGAAGAGAGTTCTAATGAGAAACCCTGGTTCTTTATTATATTTGGCAACAATATATTCACGCTTACGTCACAAAACTGGAAGACGTTTGGAAACATGCGGATGACGACTTCCTTTGGGCTCTGTTGGCGATAGTAACTCCGACAAACTGGAAAACTGACTTGATTTTTCTCATCTAGATGCCATTGTATTTATTCTATTTTCAGAAATAAATTGCCTAATAATTTGTGTATTATAATTTGTCTAACTTAATTTAAAAAAAGTTTTGGCCGGTTGTGAACACTGCAGCTGAATCCATTGGGCGTAACTATACTGTGTCCCGTCAATTTGAGCTACTGTGCATGCTCACGACCCCTAAGTGCTGTTACAG
This sequence comes from Boleophthalmus pectinirostris, assembly GCF_026225935.1. Lineage (NCBI taxonomy): Eukaryota > Metazoa > Chordata > Actinopteri > Gobiiformes > Gobiidae > Boleophthalmus > Boleophthalmus pectinirostris. The sequence goes on along the minus strand of NW_026570994.1, from coordinate 4,148,773 downwards.
TTTAAATGCCGTCGATTTGAGCTCCCGAGGAACATTTTAAAAGTGTATTGGTTTTATTGTATGTTTTGACCAGTTATAAGCAACAACATGTGTGTGTTAGATTTGCGGCAGAAAACCTACATTAGATGATTGAATAGTTTGGATTTAATATTTGATTTTATCATGATCATTTTCAGTACATCATATTTTATTTTGTTTCCATGTGTAGAAAACATAGTAACTTTGATAAGAAAGGCATTGTATAAATAAAATATCACTATATTATTGTAGGAAATTCACACTCTAGCCCAGGGGTGTCCAACTCATTTTGGTCCGGGGGCCGTATCCAACCGACTTTGATCCCAAAGGGGCCGGATCAGAAACTCATGTCATATAAACCTTCAAAATAACAATAAGTTCAAATATTTGTGCAGAGAAAATGCAAATCTATTACAGAAATCTTTTTTAATTGATGAACTCTTTCTTTTACAAAATATTATAATATTATGAACAACCTGAAACTTGAAACCTGAAAAATGTAATTACAACACAATGTTTGAACATGAACTTGTCTGTAAATAGGAATAAGTCAATTTTTCTTGTAAAATCCTGCACTCGGCTCCACTTTTCTCATGTTGGACATTTTGTTGATGAGGGTGTCACGGTCAACAGTCAAAACGATCGTCCTTTAAGAGCGTTTGGAAAGAGACAAGTCTTCATTTGTGCTGCTCTGGTGGGAGGGGCCATGTACAGAGACACTGGAGACGCTGCTGTGATAAACACCACAGAAAATTCACAAATTTGAATAGAAAATATAATTAAAATATTTTAGTAGAAAAGCCGAGGGCAGGATTAAAGGTCTTGGAGGGCCGGATCTGGCCCCCGGGCCGTATGTTTGACACCTGTGCTCTAGCCTATAGTATTAGCCTTAAATATTATATATTTAGCTTTGTTTAATATAAAGATTTCAGTGTTTCCAGTCATGTTTTTCTCTTATAAAGTGGGAGTCTTATTTGATAGAAGATATAAACCTGTGGAAATGAGCTCCTCTCCCCAAATTCATATAAATGAGTGAATAATGGTGATTGTACAGTGCAGGGGTCACCAACACGATGCCCGCGGGCACCAGGCCCCCAAGGACTACATGAGTCGCCCGCAGGCTGGTTCTAAAAATAATACAACTCATTAGTGCGCTGCATCTAAAATGAAATGTTATTCTGTTGCAATACTTTTTAAATTGTATTTATATAGATTTAAAAATGACAGTATCTTCAAAATATGTTTATTATACATGTAGTCTAGATAAGCCATTTAGATCTAGAGCAGGGCTGGGGAAACTTTTTGACTCGTGGGCCACAAAAGGTTCTAAAATTTGATGAAAGAGCCGGACCAGGAGCAGATGGATGGAGTTTTTTGGTAATAAACCTCATAAGAGAAAAAAATATCCCATATTATTGAAATATCCCATAAGTGAAAATCATTACAAAACTTTACAACAAGGTATCTGTCTTTATTGAAATGACTTTTAAAACACTGAAAATTATTATTATTATTATTATGTATTTATATATTTTTTATATTATTATTATTCAAGTTTTTTTTAGGTACAGTTTATGTAAATGAGCCATGTGGTTTTTTTGTTTGTTTTGGGCTAAAACATAATCAAATGTGTCAAAGCTGCATTAAAAACTATAACGTCTTTAGTGGTTTTGGTTTACATGGTGTAAAGTTGAGTTTTTTTATGCAGAAGATTTGAATCAATAATCTGTTACAGTAGAACTTGTACAATAGTGATTGGAAGCGTGGATCTGTGCAGTGGATTGTGGGATTATACCTCAGAGCTCCTCACGCTGGTTACAACTTCCCGAGCTTCCTCTGGTTTATTAAATATATAATTTTTGCGCTTATAAAATGATGTTAAGAAACCGGGATAGTGCATTTATAAGTGGGATACTGATGTGCATGTTAACATTCTCAAAGAGGCAATGATAATAATTTCTAACACTGTACTTAAAGGTTGTATAGAAGATTTTCCAAGGAAAGAGAAATGCAGCGACTGTTTGTCCTTTTTTAAATGTTGCGCTTCGCACCTTTTCCCCTTCTCTTCTTCTTTCAGCAACATCAAAAACTGACTTTCTTTTGCGGCGAACCGGTCGTGAATTCTTCTCTGCCATTAAAACAAAATTTGTGCAAACTGAGAGCTACAGTTCAAAAAAGACGCCAAGAACCGCTAAACATGAACCGTGAACATAAATCACACAATCCCAGCGCGTCGGCAAGTCAGCGACGCTAGAAACGTAGGGAATTTGATTGACAACCTAACAGCCAATAGATAAAGAGGTAGCCTTTTTATCTATTGGCTGATGTTTATCTGCCCTCACTACGTCCACAGTTGATGGATTTTCATTCTTTTTTTTGGTCATCATAATTACAAGGCTGCTTCTTCTTTATAATTCTATTTTGAACTTTCATTGACAATTTGAAAAAATATTTAAAAAAATCCTCCATACAACCTTTAAAAATGTAACAGTTACTGAGATGAATAAAGTTAAAGTGCTGAATATGTGTTTCCCACCTCCCTGTCACTGTTGATAATTAGTGTGACAAATCATGAACGTGATCAGTGTGTTCACTTAGATGATTATCATGAATCATTATTATGTATAACTAAAGGCAAACTGAGCACATTTGTTAATTCAGAAGAGAGTATCAAACTGTAGTCCTTCGTATGTCTCAGTGCCCATGAAGTAGCTCTCTGTTTCAAAAAGGTTGTTGACCCCTGATACGGCGGGAGCATTATTCGATGGCTAAATTGGCCTGTCGATATGCGCTGCCTTTAGTCGTAGCCCAGTTTGATAGCAGAATACGACTGTCCAAATGAACTACGCAGATTCATATAAATGAGTTGAAATTTGACATAACTACGGTGTAAAGTTTGATCACCGTGTGCAGACGACATCAAACCCGCTGTCCCTAAAAAGAAATGTGTTGTCAAACTGAGAAGTAGAGCCCTGCACTCCACGGGACCCGACGCAAAACAGTGCGGCGCGGGACACATGTTGAAAGCTCATTGCAGGTGAGGGCGGGAGTGAGACTGAACAAGGCAGCAGTGGACGGGTGGGATGATAAGCTGCAGTCCCGCAAACTAAATATGAGTGTAAAATAATTTAAATATACAAATGATGAATGTTTGCCTATCATACATCATTTGTGCTGGATATTTTATGTGGAATGAGCAGTTCTGGTCAGAAGAAGCAGCTTGGATGAGCTGCAAAATGTCTTCAACCAAACTAACTTTTGTCCAGTCAACAAACTAAATTTTCTCCTTACCATAGGACAGGTATCTTTTAAAATCAGGGCTTTTAACATGGTTTTCATCCTTGTTTTTAATCAGAATCTGTCCTTTTTATTGTAGGAGTGATCTGCTACTGTTTTGTATAGTTTTGTTTTGTTTTGTACTGTTTAGTGTTTTGTTTAGGGTCAGTATCTTAGCTCTATATATTGCACCTTTTAATAAACGTGTGTTTTTAGCGTCGCCGTCCCTGGACTTTTAGCTTTTAGTTGTTCGTTTAAGTTCCCGGGTCGTGCTTGGGAGGGGTTTCGCCCGTACCTTTTCGTTTGTGCTTTGGGTTTTAACCAGGTCTAAAACCAGGACTAAAACAGGATTATTGTCCGATATAAAACTGATCCGTGGTGCAAAAAAAGTTGGGGACCACTGTTTTAGTCAATTTCTTTCCGCTTCTCCGTGTTTGATAGAGTTTAAGAAAGTGAACGTTCCCATCTTGCTGGACTTATGGGTGGGAGTGGGACAAAATATCGCAGATGTGGGCGGGAATGGGAAATGAAAATTACAATTCTTTCTCAATTCTACCTGGACCACTGAGGGATTCTTCACACAACATTTATTTCTGTTTTTCCAGATTTGGTTCCTCGGCCCAGGGGCTGCAAGGTTTTATCCTTACTTTAGCATATTTTAGACATCTTGGCCATTTTATTATTTTAACAATCCGCCTGGCTTCCTTTGTATAGAATGAATTTTACATTTGCTCCTCTTTTAGTGTTAAATAGACTCTGTCCTTATTTTACATATGTACCTGTGGCCTTAGTCTTTTTATGTGTTTGTATTTTACCTATTTATTTGATCCCACTCCAAGGTCACAGAAGGAAAAACAAGCTATTGAAAGTTGCACAGTTCTTTAACCGTTCAATCCGCTGCTCAGCCCCTCCACCGTGTGCACTGTCTGCTGTCGACCGTGATGGATGTCTGCTTGCGCGACCACCTCCTCCACAGAGTCCAAGGGCCCCGGGACAGAGCTCGCCCTCCTGACCACTCCTCCTCCGCTCTTCCTCTTCTTCTCCACTTCGCTCTTCCTCCCTTCCTCTCTGCAGTCGGTGTGTGTGCGCGCTCGGCTCTGTGCTGTAGGGCGGGTCTCACTGCAGAAGACCCTGTATCCCCGAGGCGTCACCAGCGCACAGCCGACAGGAGCAGACAGGAGCATTGCGGAGTCCGACAGGAGCAGAGCAAAGCGTGTCTGGAAACTTTGTCGGTGAATCTATCTGCAACATGTTTTCATCTGTTGACGTGGCTCAAATAAAAACGGATTTCAGTGTGTAAAAAAATGTAAATCACAATTGGTAATCGGTCGCGTTTAGAGGCCGATCTCGTACGTAGAAGTTGCGTCGCGTTAGTTTTAATTTCAATCAAAGTGCCCCCAGTCAGACAGACACTGAATGTGGGTGTGTCACTGCAGAGGAGGAAGAGGAGGAAAAGGAAAACAAGGAGGGGGAGGAAGAGGAGGAAGAGGCTGGGCTCTGGGACTCATCACAAGAACTAAAGTGTCCAGTTGTGTCTGATTTTGACAGTTTTTAAAAGCGCTTTTCGAGACTAGAGAGAGGTTTGAACAGAGACAGCAGCAACTAGCATGCAAACAGTGCACTTTGAGTAGACATTATTAGGCTGAGACAAGAGTTTTATGCCTAATGAGCCTCGTTTGGGAGAAAAAAACAGTGTGATCTTAATTGAGGACTGATTCTCGACACGTTCTCTTCTTGAGGTCCTCGTCCTCACCCGTGTGGAGCACCCATGAGGAGTGGGTGAGGGTCTGTGCTCGTGGTTTGAGGTGACTTGTTGGTGCAGTGGAGCTTTGTGGCGTGGAACCAGCCTGTTCCTCGAAATCTCACAATCACAATCCCCTGAGATCGCCGTAACAGGACACGTGGTTTCGAAAAGGTTCTTAAGTCTCGTAGGACCCGTGTGAGTCCAGAACCGCACCCCACTTCAGCTACGTTCAGACTGCAGCCTGAAGTGATCCAAATTCATTTTCTTTCGCCTCTGTGCTCCTGTATCTGATCTTTTAAGGATCCGATTTTTAAAAATGTGACCCAGGCCACTTGGATATGTGCTCCTAAAATCGACACATATCTGATCTTTTCACATGTGACTTCAGTCTGAATGGTCAGGTCACATTCATCCACCTACACGTCAGGCTCAGAGTCTCATCAATGGAGGGAAAGTGAGGTTAGCAAGTTCATTAATATTTGGGGGATCGCTGTATTCAGGCCAGCTTGGAGGGATCTTATAGGAACTGGCCAGTTTTTGAAACGTCCGAGCACAGCTACAGTTGGTCCTGGCTCCGATGTCAACAAAAAATAAAATGCCTGCAACACAAATACAAGGAGGACAAAGACTCAAACGAAGCGGCCGTGGAAGTGTAATCTGTCCATTTTACCCAGAACTGGACCGTATTTTGGGAGACACGCCCAAGTGTTTCGGCGACTACCCGTAAATACTGAGCACGCTCACTGTTTTGTGACGTCGTCGTGTCCTCCTATGCGCGTGCGGGACACTTTTGGGGTGTTTAAAGTTCACACTGGAGATCACATACAAGTCACATTTAATTAAAAATGTGAATGACCTCGCAAAAAAAAAAATCAAAATTGAGCACTAAGCCCTGCACTCTGAACATAACCTTGGATATGTGCACCTAAAACCGATACATATCTGATCTTTTGATTTGAGACTTCAGTCTGAATGGCCAGGTCGCATTTATCCAACCTGGATGGAGGGAAAATGTAGCCAGGCTGGCGCCACCTAGTGCCTCTGCTCAATTTTACTTCTCTCCAGCGACTAGATCAGGAATGAAAATACACTGGATGAGCTGTGAATAGACGTGTGAATGATCCACATTTATGCATATAATTAACTACCGCGGTGCGCAGCATTTACGGCTAAAGGCTAATAGCGATAGTTTACTAGCTAGGAGTTATGGGTCGATCGCGATCGAAGCAGCTCTTAGAGCGAACAACGGGAGCCTGCTTCTTATTGGGAGCCATGTTTTTCTCTTTTTCCCACTTTTTTCTCTTCAAGCCGCTTGTAGACCCGTAGTTTGACAGCAGCAGCGGCTGAAACGAAACTTTCAGAAATCTGCGTGTGCATAGGATTTTTTAAAAAAAGTGCATATTTGGCTGCAGTTCAGCATAAAATGAATAAACCAGGACTAATCTTGGGCTCGAGTGAAGGAGAGAGATAGAAACCGAGTCCCGACACTCAGTCCTGGTTCAGTTCTGGTTTAGTCCTGTTTTACACATGGTTTAAATCTGTTTTAGTCCTTTTTCAGTCCTGGTTCAGTTCTGGTTTAGTCCTGCTTGCAACAAAACAATCTCAAGAGTCGCTTGGGAGCCGAAAGAGCCAGCTGCTTTAGTGAGCCGAGCCAAAAGAGCCGGTTCTCCAAAAAAAAAAAAAAAAAACTGGAATACCCATCACTAGTAGCTAGAATGTGATGCAAAAATGCCATTAGGCCAAACTACTGTATGTAAATATGATGTAAAGAGTCAAAATAACAATAAATGTTGCCTAAATAAACCCAATTTAGAATCCACTAGAGCCAAACCTAAGTTTTTTAATCAATTCAAGATTGATAAATTTTTACATCACTAAATATATCGGCGTTTATATCGGCTATCGGCAGCTGCAACTCCCATTTTATCGGTTTCATATCGGCCACAACAAAATCCATATCGGTCGGGCTCTACTTAATACCAGTTAGTCCTGTTAGTGGTGCATTACATACATCATGACCAAATAACAGCTACTGGTTAAATAAAAAAAGTACCTGCCTACTGTCAAGCGAACGAAATCTAATGCTGTGAGGTCAGACGGTTTCTACAAAGTGAAACCAGCTGATGAATCAGGCTGGGAAAAGTGACTTTAGAGAGTTAATTAATATTTGGGGGGATCACTGTGTATGTGTAGCTCTGTGTCACTGAAGCAGCGAAGTGCATCGCAGTCCCACCTCTGTTGGCTGCGACTCCACGCACATATTCTCATCTGTGGATGTTGCTGCCACTGCCCCACAAAATGCCACAACCACAAACCTCGTCTTTCTCCTTCTCAATCTCCTCCCTAAAACAAATAAGCTGTACATGTTTTGGCTCCGGTCTGACGGGGTCAGTCCTATGTTTCCTCATTTGTAAGATTTTTCTCATTTCTACGATTTGTCTCAAAATGACACTCTAAGTTAAGTCATTTTTTATTTTTATTGCACATTTAAAGGGATGATTCAGAGGCATTTCAACCTCGGGTCCTTTGCACCATGACCTCTACGTTACATGTGTAGTCAACTGATGCTGGATAAAAGGTTGGGTGTAATTGACGACCAAATTGGGAGAAGTGGGGATAGAATCTGATGCAAATTGGTGTTGAAGGAAATGTGGGAACATAGGGCCTAATTTTGGAAAGTAAAAAACAAAACAAAACTTAGAAATGACCGGTAAATCTGTAAATCAAGCTATTGATTTACTGGTCAATTATGTTCCTCCCCTCACCTATGGTCATGAGTTTGGGTAATGACCGAAAGGACGAGATCGCGGATACAAGCGATCGAAATGAGTTTATTCCTCAGGGTGGCTGGGTGCTCGCTTAGAGATAGGGTGAGGAGCTCAGTCACACGGGAGGAGCTCGGAGTAGAGCTGCTGCTCCTCCACGTCGAGCGGAGCCAATTGAGGTGACTCGGGCATCTGTTCCGGATGCCTCCTGGACACTTCCATGGAGAGGTGTTCCAGGCATGTCCCATCAGGAGGAAGACCCAGGACACACTGGAGGGACTATGTCTCTGGGCTGGCCTGGGAACACCTCAGGATCCCCCTGGAGGAGCTGGAGGAAGTGTGTGTGGAGAGGGAAGTCTGGGAGTCCCTGCTCAGTCTCAGTTTCTGCTGCCCCAGATAAGCGGAAGAAAATGGAAAATGGAAATAGAAATGAGGGAACATAGGCACGCTCTGGTACGACAACAACTTTAAAATCTCCAGGTTTATGCGACTTTGCTGTGTGTGACGTCGTTGTGTCCTTCAGTGCTCAAGCCGGACACTTTTGGGCCGTTTAAAGTTCACACTGGAGATCACATACAAGTCACATTTAATTGGAAATGTGAGTGACCTTGCAAAAAAATCAGATTTCAACAAAAAAATTGAGCGTTAAGCCCTGCAGCCTGAACACAGCTTTGGAGTCTGCATGCATCCAGCGTTCGTACAGATCTCCCCTCTTTTTCCTCGATTGCTTCATCCTTCACCGATGGAGACGGGAGGAAAAGGAGAGTTTTTTTTTTTCAGGTAATGGAGAGCGACTGCGGGAAACGTGGAGCTGGTGGATTCTCCGGCACACGCACATGTCGTCATAAATACGAGCGTGTCTTCTTTAGTGCCGCAGTAAACGCCGGACGTCTGTGCGGATGGATGGTGCTCGCTGGAGGGGAGGGGGAGAAACTAACGGTGAAATATCCACGCCATCTGTGCCTCCTCTCCCACAATGCACCACCATAATGGGCACCAGTGTTAATGAAGTTACACTCCGAAAAGTTACACTGTAAAAAGAGAGTGTCTGCGATGGGACTAAACTTCAGGAAAAGGGGAGAGTGAAGGGAGGACGGGTGGGGTCTGGAGGACTAAAGGGAGAAGGAGGGGCCGGATGACTAAAGGGGAGAAAGGGGAGGAGTGGGGTTTGGGGGACTAAAGGGGAGAGTGAGAAGGGGAGGACGGGTGGGGTCTTGGGGGCTTAAAGGGGAGAGTGAGAGGGGAGGACGGGTGGGATATGGAAGATTAAAGGGGAGAGTAAGAGGGGAGGGTGGGGTTTGGGGGCTTAAAGGTGAGAGGAGGACGGTGGGGAAGATTAAAGGGGAGTAAGAGGGGATGGGTGGGTTGGGGGGGGAGTGGGGGGTCTGGAGACTAAAGGGGGAAGGAGGGGCTGAATGAGAAGTGTAAGGGGGAAGAGAGGCGGGGTCTGTAGGACTAAAGGGGAGAATGAGGGATGAGGAGGGTGGGGTCTAGAGGACTAAAGGGGAGAACGAGTGGGGTCTGGAGGACAAAAGGGGAGGAAAGGGGAGGACAAGTGGGGTCTGGAGGACTAAAATGGGAGAGTGAAGGGAGGGAGGACAGGTGGGGTTTGGGGGACTAAAGGGGAGAGTGACAGGGGAGGACGGGCGGGGTCTGGAGGATAAATGGGGAGAGCGAAAGGGGAGGGCAGGTGAAGTTTGGTGGACAAAAGGAGAGATTGAGAGAGGAGGACGAGTGGGATATGGAAGACTAAAGGGGACAGTAAGAGGGGAGGATGGGTGGGGTTTCAGGGCTTAAAGGGGAGAGTGAGAAGGGGCGGGTGGGGTCTAAAGGAGGAGGTCTGTAGGACTAAAGGGGAGAATGAGGGATGAGGAGGGTGGGGTCTAGAGGACTAAAGGGGAGAACGAGTGGGGTCTGGAGGACAAAATGGGAGAGTGAAAGGTGAGGACAGGTGGGGTATGGGGGACTAAAGGGGAGAGTGATAGGGGAGGATGGGTGGGGTTTGGTGGACTAAAAGGGAGAGTAAGAGGGGAGGACAGGTGGGGTTTGGGGGACTAAAGGGGAGAGTGAGAGGGAGGACGGGCGGGGTTGGAAGGATAAATGGGGAGAGGAAAGGGGAGGGCAGGTGGGGGGTTTGGGGGACAAAAGGGAGAGTGAGGAGGAGAACGGTGGGAATGGGACTAAAGGGGACAGTAAGAGGGGAGGATGGGTGGGGTTTCAGGGCTTAAAGGGGAGAGTGAGAAGGGAGGATGGGTGGGGTATGGAGGACTAAAGGGGGAAGGAGGGGCTGAATGAGAAGTGTAAGGGGGAAGAGAGGCGGGGTGTGTAGGACTAAAGGGGAGAGTGAAAGGGTGAGGGGGAGGATCTGGAAGACTAAAGGGGAGAGTGAGAGAGAGAGGAGGACGGGTGGGGTCTGTTGGACTAAAGGGGACAGTGAAGGGAGAACAGGTGGGGTCTGTTGGACTAAAGGGGAGAATGGCGGGGGAGAGGGGAGGATCTGGAGGACTAAAGTGGAGAGTGAAGGGGGGAGAAGGGGTAGAGTCTGAAGGAGTTGGGGTCTGTAGGACTAAAAGGGGAAGGAGGAGCTGAATGATTAAAGGGGTGAGTGAAGGGATGAGGGGGAGGGTCTGTAGGACTAAAAGGGAAAATGTGGGGTAGGGGTTGGACTAGAGAGTGAAGAGAGGAGGAGCGGGGTCTGTTGGACTAAAGGGGAGAGTGAGGGGAGGACGGGTGGGGTCCGGAGGACTAAAGGGGAACGTGAGAGAGGAGGAAGGACGGGGACTGGAGGACAAAAGGGGGAAGAAGGGGCTGCATGACTAAAGTGGAGAGTGAGGGGAGGGGAAGAGGGCTCTGATGGAATAAAGGGCAGATTGAAAGGGGAGGAGAGGGCGGGGACTGGAGGACTAAAGGGGAGAGTGAGGTATAAGCATGTTTGATCTAGTGTCTTGCCTAAGGACACAAAGCTTATGATTACCTCACAAATACATGATACATTTATGCTGGATGCAGAGTTGTTTGTGACAGATTTTCTCTCAAACTTTCCTTTTTACTGAAACAAACGGGAACTTTTCTGATGACAAATTTGATGTTCAGTTTTATTTTCTGGTTTATTGAGATTTTAATCATAAAAAGCAATTATCTACTGTGTCTCGTTTTGTTTGTACATAAAAATTCACATAACCATTATCAAGGAGCCTTTGCACATTCACTTTCTTTTTCCTCTCTCTCTTCCATCCCTCTCTCTTTTTCTCCACTCCCATCTTTTTTTTTTTACAATCTTCTCCTCCTACTACTCTCTCTCTCTCTCTCTCTCTCTCTCTCTCTCTCTCTCTCTACTTGCATCTTTTTCTCAATTTCCTCCTTTTACTACCTCTCATTTCCACTCTCTCTTCGTACTCCTCTCTCTCCATCTGTCTCTCTTTTTCTCCACTCCCACCCTTTTCTCAATTTTCTCCTCTTACTACCTCTCATCTCTCTCTCTTTCTTCTTCTCTCTTTCTCTCTCCTGTCTTTTTCTCATTCTCCTCCTCCTACTACTTATTTCCACTCTCTCTTCGTACTCCTTCTCTCTCTCTTCCTTTTTCTCTCCACTCGCATCTTTTTCTCAGTCTTCTCCTCCTACTTCCTCTCATTTCTCTCTCTTCTCTCTCTCTTTCTGTCCACTCTCATCTCTTCCTTTTCCACTCTCTCTTTGTACTCTCCTACATTTTGTTCTCTTTCTCTCTCTCTCTTCTTCTCTCTCTCCACTCCCATCTTTTTTCAGTCTTCTTGTCCTCTACCTCTCATCTCCCCCTCTCTCTCTCTCTTTCTGTCCACTCCCATCTCTTTCTTTTCCACTCTCTCTTCTTCCTCTCTCCCCCCCATATTTTGATCTCCTTCTTTCTCTCTTTTCTCTCTCCTTCTCTCTCTCCACTCCCATCTTTTTTCCCATCAATTTCATCCTTTCACTCTCTCTCATTCTAACTCTCTTTTCATTCTCCTCTCTCTCCCCATATATTCTATCGCTCTCTTTCCATCCCTTTCTCTCCACTCCCATTTTTTCTCAGTCTTCAGTCTCTTACCTCTCATCTCTCTCTTCTCTCTCTGTCCACTCCCATCTCCTCCTTTTCCACTCTCTCTTTGTACTCCTCTCTCTCACCATATTTTGTTCTCTCTCTCCCCCCATCTCTCTCCACTCCCATCTTTTGCTCAGTTTCATCTTTTTACTACCTCTCATTTAAACTCTCTCTTCGTACGCCTCTGTCTCTCCAAATTTTCTCTCTCTCTCTCTCTCCATCCCTCTCTCTCCACTTGCATCTTTTAACTCTCTTTGTACTTCTCTCTATCTCTCTCTTTTTCTCCACTCCCATCTTTTTCTTCAATCTCCTCCTTTTACGACATCTCACTTCTACACTATCTCTCTCTCTCTCTCTCTCTCTCTCTCCACTCCTATCTCCTCCTTTAGTATGTCTCATTTCCACTCTCTCTTCGTACTCCCATATATTCTCTCTCTTTCCCTCTCTCTTCACTCCTCTCTTTTTTCTCAATTTCATCCTTTTACTCCCTCTCATTTTAACTCTCTCTTCGTACTCCTCTCTCCCTATATATTCTCTCTCTTTCTCTCTTTCTGTCCACTCCCATCTCTTCCTTTTCCATTCTCTCTTCGTACACTCTCTCCCCCCATATTTTGTTCTCTCTCTCTTCCTTCTCTCTCTCCACTCCCATCTTTTTTCAGTCTTCTCGACCTTCTACCTCTCATCTCTCTCTTCTTCTCTCTCTGTCCATTCCCATCTCCACCTTTTCCACTCCCTTTGTACTCATCTCTCCCCATGTTTTGTTCTCTCTCTCTCTTTCTCCACTCCCATCTTTTCTTAGTTTCATCCTTTTACTCCTTCTCATTTTAACTCTCTTTTCATACTCCTGTCTCTCCCCATATATTCTCTTTCTCTCTCCATCCCTCTCTCTCCACTCGCATTTTTTTTTCTCAATCTCCTGCTCCTGCTCGCTCTCAATTTAACTCTCTCTTTGTACTCTTCCCTTTTTCTCCACTCATTTTTTTTCCTCTCTCTTCACCTCTCCTCCTCTCTCTCTCTTCTCTCTCTCTCTTTCTGTCCACTCCCATCTCCTCCTTTTCCACTCTCTCGTTGTACTCCTCTCTCTCCCAATATTTGGTTCTCTCTTTCTCTCTCCTTCTCTCTCTCCACTCCCATCTTTTTTCAGTCTTCTCGCAGTTGTACCTCTCTTCTCTCTCTCTCTTTCTGTCCACTCCCATCTCCTTCTTTTCCACTCTCTCTTTGTACTCTTCTCTCTCACCATATTTTGTTCTCTCTCCCCCCTCTCTCTCTCTCCCTCCATCTCTCTTTTTCTCTTTCCATTTTTTTCTCTTCCACCTCCTACCTCTCATCTCCTCTCTCTCTCTGTCACTCTCTCCTCTCTTTTCCACTCTCTCTTATGTACACCTCTCTCTCAGTTCTCTCTCTTCCTTCTCTCTCTCCACTCCATCTTTTTTCAGTCTTCTCGGACTTCTACCTCTCATCTCTCTCTTCTTCTCTCTCTCTCTTCTTCCATTCCATTCTCCTTCCTTCTTCCTCTCCATACTCTCTCTCTCCATATTTTTTTCTCTCCTCTCTCCGTCTTCTCCACTCCCATCTTTTTTCTCAGTTTCATCCTTTTGCTCCCTCTCAATTTTAACTCTCTCCTCCATATATTCTCTCTCCTCCCTTATTCTTTCCACTCCCATCCTTTCCAATCCCTCTTTCTCATTTCACTCTCCTCCTCTCCTAATTTCATCGCTTCTTTTTTCTCTCACTCCTTCTCTCTCCATCGCCCATATATTCTCTCTCTCTCTCTTTCCATCCCTTTCTCCCCACTCCCATCTTTTTCCTCAATCTCCTCCTTTTACGACCTCTCATTTCTACTCTCTCTCTCTTTCTCTCCATTCCCATCTTTTTTTCAATTTCATCCTTTTACTACCTCTCATTTTAACTCTCTCTCTTCGTACTCCTCTCTCTCCTCATATATCTCCTCCCTCCTCCCTCTCTCCTCTCGTCTTCTCGTCTGGTCGTAGCCTCTGGGGTACTCTGGTGTACTCTGGTGTTCGGCCGGGCACTCTCCTCCATTACATTACAGTTTAATTATTGATAGAGAGAAAGTCCTGGTCCTGGTCCTGCTCTGGAAACCACCCACTCACCCACTCACCGTGCACTCTCTCTAACTACTCTCTACTACCAGCTTTGCACATTTAAAAAAAAAAGTTTATAGTTTAAAAGTGAAGATGTTGAAGTTGAAAAAAGTTGTTTCAAGTTGTTTTTATTGTGTATAGATGATATTATAGATTGTATTAGGGCTGTCGCAATAACTGCAAAAATGAATCACCGCTGTACTAAGAGGACTAAACCAGGACTAAACCAGGACTAAAACAGGACTAACACAGTACTAACCAGGACTAACACAGGACTAACACAGGACTAACAAGGACTAACCCAGGACTAACCCAGGACTAACACAGGACTAACCCAGGACTAACCCAGGACTAACAGGACTAACAGGACTACTACAGGACTAACCCAGGACTAACACAGGACTAACACAGGACTAACACAGGACTAACCCAGGACTAACACAGGACTAACACAGGACTAACCAGGACAGGACTAACACAGGACTAACCAGGACAGGACTAACAAACCCAGGACTAACACAAACACAGGACTAACCCAGGACTAACCAGGACTAACAGGACTAACACAGGACTAACCAGGACTAACCCAGGACTAACACAGGACTAAACTAACAGGACTAACCCAGGACTAACCCCAGGACTAACCCAGGACTAACACAGGACTAACCAGGACTAACCCAGGACTAAGGACTAACCAGGACTAACCAGGACTAACACAGGACTAAAGGACTAACAGGACTAAGGACTAACCAGGACTAACACAGGACTAACCAGGACCAGGACTAACAGGACTAACCCAGGACTAACACCAGGACTAACAGGACTAACACAGGACTAACCCAGGACTAACCAGGACTAACCCAGACTAAACTAGGACAACAGGACTAACAGGACAGGACTAACACAGGACTAACACACTAGGACCGGACTAGCCAGGACTAACCAGGACTAACACAGGACTAACACAGGACGGACTAACACAGGACTAACCCAGGACTAACAGGACTACCCAGGACTAACAGAGACTAACACAGGACTAACAGGACTAACCAGGACTAACTAACACAGGACTAAACCAGGACTAACCCAGGACTAACAGACTAACAGGACTAACACAGGACTAAACCAGGACTAACCCAGGACTAACCAGGACTAACACAGGACTAACCCAGGACTAACTAACCCAGGACTAACCCAGGACTAACACAGGACTAACACAGGACTAACCCAGGACTAACCCAGGACTAACACAGGACTAACACAGGACTAACACAGGACTAACTCAGGACTAAGGTGCGCCCGAGTAGACCATCGGGTGACCGCAGGTGAAAGGACCGCCTCAGAGCTCCGCACCGGAGGTACGTGCGGCCATCTCCTGATCACGCCGGACACCTGCTCCTTGTCCTCGTGCTAGGGGCTCTCTCTCTTAAGTCCGTGGGTACCTGACCTGGTGCAGGACTCTGACCCGAGCTGGTCCAGGACTCTGACCCGACCTGGTGCAGGACTCTGACCCGACCTGGTCCAGGACTCTGACCCGACCTGGTCCAGGACTCTGACCCGACCTGGTCCAGGACTCTGACCCGAGCACAGTGAGAGCTGGAGAGATGCAGCAGCACTTGTTCCAAAGCCAAATGTTACTTCTTCCACACTACACACACTATATCCACACGACAACCGAGGTACATGTGCATCTGCAACAAGCACATCACAGAGAGTTTTCTGTGCCGCTGGAAATATTATAATTCCGGGGGATGTGGGATGGGGGGTGGGGGAGGAGGTGCCATATCATTGCATACTGCTCTGTTGAGCTGCTATACCGCACCGCAGGAGAAAATCCCTACCATACTACTGTATTGGTATTTTGTTCGTAAATTAAGATATGAACATTAAAATCAGACCAAACAGGTGCCGTCTTTCTTTCAAAAGCAATAGGCTTGATTGACAGCGTTGCTAAGCGCCTGCGTCATTGCTTTAGCAGGGGGCTGATGAAGTGAAAAAATGCATCGTACACTTAGATGGCCGACATCCAAAACTTTTAAATTTTATTTTTAGATTATGTTTCAGCAAAAAGCCTTCGTCGGATCATTTCTTTCTTGCTTTGGACCACAGCACACAAAAAGGTGAACAGGAAGTCCCAAGGTGAGGTCAGCACACTCTACAACAAGAAAAAAACTGAGTTTGATATTTACATTAAAACATTTTCATTAAATATAAAAATAGTAGTTTGACCATGTTCCAAAAAGCCTCTTAGGTCAAAGTCCAAATTAAGTCCATGAGGAGCATGAGTCTTAAGTTGGTGAATCCGAGAGTGCTTTGTTCTAGACAGGAGCCTTTCCAGATTCTCACCTCTAGGGGGCAGTTTTACATGTTCAATGCCAATATATCTTAAAGAAGAGCTAGGATGGTTCGACTCTACTATGTTTCTACGACAGCTGCGTTTCATTTCTCTTGCTTCCTTCTCCATGATTCCTCTCCTGAGACATGTTCATAGGCTTTACCACAGGGGCAGCAGCTTCAACACCATCCCTCCTGATTGACTCTTTGCTTCTTTGGTTCTTCTATGATGCTCATAGTCATAATTCCAAATATGGAACTCAGCTCCAACTTTGTCTCTGCAACTGCGCAGCCTCGATGAGCTTCATTTGGCTGGAGCTGAACGCTGTGGGTGACGTCACTCTCACTTAGGCCACTTTTTTATACACTCTGTGCATAGATTAAAAAAAAAAAATGAAAAAGGGAGCTGAGCCAAAAGGCGAAGCTCTCGATTTACTGTCAATCTACATTCCTACTCTCACCTATGGTCATGAGCTCTGGGTAATGACTGAAAGGACGAGATCATGGATAAAGCGCTCGAAATGAGTTTCCTCCGCAGGGTGTCTGGGTGCTCCCTTAGAGATAGGATGAGGAGCTCAGTCACACGGGAGGAGCTCGGAGTAAAGCCGCTGCTCCTCCACGTCGAGAGGAGCCAACTTGAGGTGGCTCGGGCATCTGTTCTGATGTCTCCTTGGATGCCTCTCTCAGGAGGTGTTCTGGGCATGTCCCACTTGGAGGAAGCCCTGAGGAAGACCTAGGACACGCTGGAGGGACTATGTCTCTGGTCTGGCTTGGGAACACCTTGGGGTCTCCTTGGAGGAGCTGGAGGAAGTGTGTGTGGAGAGGGAAGTCTGGGAGTTAGTGCTTAGATTTCTGTAGAAGAAAATGGATGGATGGAAAAAAAATGGTGCATTATAACTTTTTGCTTGGGGTCTATTACCTGCTTGTTTCTGTGGATATATCATAGCCCTGCCTGGGAATGTTCCACAGTGTGACATTTTACACCACTTATTTATTCACCCAAAAAAACGAAAAAGAGGGAGCTGAGCCAAAAGGCAAAGCTCTCTTACGGCTCAATCTATGTTCCTCCTCTGAACTATGGTCATGAGCTTTGAGTTAGATGTATGATCAAAAGAACAAGATCGTGGATACAAACGGTCAAATTGAGTTTCCTCTACAGGGATGGATAAAAAAAACCAAATGGTGCATTGTAACTTTTATGGTTGGAGTCTATTCCCTGCTTGTTAGTGTGGATATATCATTGCTCTGCCTGGAATGTTCCACAGTGTGACATTTTACACCTCTACTTTACATTTATTCAATTACAGGTGGTTTTAGAGCTTGTTTTATAGCTAAAAAAAAAAATCTCTTTGGTCTCCATGGAGATAGAAAGATTTAAATGGGAATCGGCTTCATCATTCATTCATTTGTGGACATTGTTTGAAACTTGTTGATTTGCTTCGCTTCATTCTGATCACAAAACCCACTTCACCACAGACTGTGAAAGACCTGCTGGGACCAGTGGGGGACGTGAGGGACATGTCAACTCTGTCCTCAGCGCAGAGACTCTTTATGGACGACCAAGGACAGATGGAGACTCATAAAACTGGAGATGGACAATGTGGAAGTAAAAAGAGAAGAATGACTTGCTGAAATGAGTCGAAGGGCCCATTTTATGTTATTTTCACTTCAGGTTTGTTTTTGATGAGGGAACAGAGGTATAGTGTGGTACAAAGGTCCGGAAGACAAATCGGTTTGGTATAATATCTCCTTTTTAATGTTAAAGCAGAGCGGTTGAAAGTTGAATTCCTCAAAAACACAAGGCAAAAGCAGTCGTTTTCTGCTCTGAACCGCCTCACCCCGGACAGCCTGCGTGGCAGAGTGATTACATAAGGTCCTCACAGAAACATCCTCTACTCTGTGAATGGACTGAAAGAAAGAGAGAGACAAAGAAAGAGAGAAAGAGACAGAGAGACAGAAAGAGAGAAGAGACAGACAGACAGATATAGAGACAGACCATAATTTGGACATTTTAAATCATAATATTCTAAACTAAAATGACTTTAATAAAGGAAACAAGACTGCTCACACCACGCTAGAAAAAACAAAAATAAAAACTTGTCCACATAACAGAATTGAATTTTTCTTTTGCTATGGATCCTATCTGGACGACTGAGAGATTACAAAGAGACTTACTTGAGTAATTTATCGGACCACTACTTTGCACTTTTACTTGAGTAATATTATAAAATAATATTTACTAAAATATTATTTTGAAGTATTGTTACACTTTGATTTATGAGACAGCGGCTCATGTGTGAGGATTGTGTGACAGAAACAGAAAGGCTTGTTCTCTGTATCTTTCCTTCTTTCTTTCTCTCTCCTCCTTTCTCTCCTGTCTTCTCTCTGCTGGTGGATTAGTGTTGAATTGTGGAAGAACACTGGTGCCCTCTTGTGGCTTTAATGCACTAATACAAGTGCTGCTGGAGAAAAGCCCCAACTGTGGCTCTTTTGACAGAGTGCAGAAATGTGTGTGACATCTCTAGGTGCGATGTTTTCTTTTCTTTTCTTTTTTTTTTTTTTTTTTTTACAAAAAAAACAACAAAACTATATATTGTGTTTGTGTGTACACTGCTCAAAAATTTTATATATATATATATATATATATATATATATATATATATATATATATATATATATATATATATATATATATATAATAATATGTGTTTCTCACCTTCCACGGTGGTTGGTCTCTCACCCTCATTCAGCTCGGGTCGTCTACCAGAGGCCTGGGAGCTTGAGAGTTCTGCGCAGTATCTTTGCTGTTCCCAGTACTGCACTTTTCTGGACTGAGATGTCCGTTGTTTTTCCCCGGTATCTGTTGTAGCCACTCTTCCAGTTTGGGGGTTACAGCCCCGAGTGTCCGATCACCACAGGCACCCACTGATGCCTTTACTTTCCAGACTCTCTCCAGCTCTTCCTTGAGCCCCTGGTATTTCTCTAGCTTCTCATGTCGCAATACCAATCGATGGTAATATCAGGAAAAAGGAACGATATATATATATATATATATATATATATATATATATAATATATATATATATATATATATATATATATATATATATATATATATATATATATACAGCACAGAGGCACTGATCCTGGCTGCTCAAAAGAGGCTCCTGAGACAGTCCAGCACATAACTGCAGGTTGTAAGATGCTGGCAGGGAAAGCATACATGGAGCGACATAACCAAGTGGCGGGCATAGTGTACAGAAACATCTGTGCAGAGTACGGGCTGGAAACCCCAGGATCAAGGTGGGAAACACCTCCAAAGGTTGTGGAGAATGACCGAGCCAAGATCCTGTGGGACTTCAGATACAGACTGACAGGATGGTGATGAACCAACCAGACATAGTGGTGGTGGATAAGAAACAGAGCAGAGCCGTGGTGGTGGACATCGCAATACCAAGCGATGGTAATATCAGGAAAAAGGAACACGAGAAGCTAGAGAAATACCAGGGGCTCAAGGAAGAGCTGGAGAGAGCCTGGAAAGTAAAGGCATCAGTGGTGCCTGTGGTGATCGGACACTCGGGGCTGTAACCCCCAAACTGGAAGATGGCTACAACAGATACCGGGAAAAACAACGGAACATCTCAGTCCAGAAAAGTGCAGTACTGGGAACAGCAAAAATACTGCGCAGAACTCTCAAGCTCCCAGGCCTCTGGAAGACGACCCGAGCTGAATGAGGGTGAGAGACCAACCACCGTGGAAGGTGAGAAACACATTTTTATTTATATATATATATATATATACACATATGTATTTAAATCTATGAAACTCTTAGTAAAATAATAGTCCATTTTGACAAAATGCAATTTCTGCAAATCATAATACTTCTCAGCCTCTTGAGTGGCCCCCATGTGCTTGTTTGGATGTTTGACAGCGTTGTGACTCACTCCTAAT
Organism: Boleophthalmus pectinirostris; assembly: GCF_026225935.1. Classification (NCBI taxonomy): domain Eukaryota; kingdom Metazoa; phylum Chordata; class Actinopteri; order Gobiiformes; family Gobiidae; genus Boleophthalmus; species Boleophthalmus pectinirostris. The sequence goes on along the minus strand of NW_026570994.1, from coordinate 4,128,526 downwards.
GAGACGACGGATGATGTCTTGTGGGATGTTCTCCAAACTCTGTGAGGGCATCACTGAGCTCCTGGAGAGTCTGAGGAGCAACCTAACAGCACCCAAACATCATTTTCCAGAGGTGTTCTATTTGGGTTTAAGTCAGGTGATTGTGAGGGCTGTTCAGTTGTATCAATCCTCTATTCATTTCAGTCATTCTGTTCATCCTCCAGATCCCTGCAGACTCTTGCCACATGAGGCGAGGTGTTGTCGTGCATCAGGAGGAACCCAGGACCTACTGTACCAGCGCAGAGTCTGACAATGGGTTCAAGGATTTCATCCTGACACCAAATAGCAGTCAGACTGCTGTTTTCTAGTTGGTAGAGGTCTGTGTGTCCCTCCATGGATCTGCCTCTCCAGAACATCACCGACCCACCACCAAACCACTCATGCTTACAGGCAGCAGAGTGTTCTCCTCGTCTTCTCCAGACTCTTTCATATCACAGCTCAGGATGAACCTGCTGTCATCTGTGGAGGACTTGCCAGTTCTGGTGTTGTCTATCAAATGCCAATAGTGCTCCATGGTGCTGGACGGTGAGCACAGGACCCACTACAGGCCGTACATGTGCGTGCCCTCACACCAAGCTCATGAAGTCTGGGTGAGATTGTATGAGCAGAGACGTTCACACCAGTGTCCTGCTGGAGGTCATTGTGTAGGATATGGGCAGTGCTCAGCCTGTTCCTCCTGCACAAAGGAGCAGATATGGGTCCTGCTGGTGGGTTGAGGACTTTCTACGGCTCTGTCCAGCTCTCCTGGAGTAACTGCCTGTATCCTGAACTCTACTCCATGTTCTGGTGATTGTTCTGGGAGACATTAAATCTTGCAACATCATGTCTGGATCCTGGAGAAGTTGGACAATCTGTACAACTCCTTGTAGGGTTAAGGAGTCGCCTCATACTCCCAGTAGTGATGATCACCAAAGCAGCACTAGAGGAAAACCAGCCAGAAAACACCAAGAGGGAGAAACCTGAAAGCAGCAAAACCAGTCCTGTTTTAGGGATTCTGTCATTGTTGCACCTGTGGTTCATTTTCATAAAAACACATGGCACCATTTGTTTCTAAGACGTTGGCCTGTCCATTTTTTGTATAGATATACAACTGATTTTTATTTACACACTGAGAAAATAAAATGTCATATGTTTTCAAAGTGTTCCTTTATTTTTTTGAGCAGTATAGTTATAATTTATGACACCTGTGGACAGTGTTGGGAAGGTTCCTTTTAAAATGTAATCCCCTACAGATTACAGATTACACACCCCAAAATGTAGTTTGTAACATAATCCAATAAATTACTTAAAGTGAGTAATGTAATCTGAATACTTTGGATTACTTGATATTGTCATGTTTTTTAAAACTACATGAATGTAACAATCACATCCTGAAAATTTTTGTTTGTTTTCTTCAAATTGGCTGTTGAGCCCAAGTCTCCATGAACAGACTTTTGTTTTACTGTCGAGAAACAAAGACTAGAATCTTAACATAAGATGTTTTGTCTGATAAAGAAAATAAAAAGTCCAGTCTTTCCTTAACCAAATTAAAAATATTGATAGAGAAATGATTTTTATATGAGATCACTGCTGCCTTAAATTATGTTCATATTGTCATATCATATTGTAGTGTCATATTGTTTAGACCTGGTTTAGTCCTGGTTTAGTCCTGGTTTAGTCTTGGTTTAGTTCTGGTTTAGTCCTGGTTTAGTTCTGGTTTAGTCCTGGTTTAGTCCTGGTTTAGTCCTGGTTTAGTCCTGGTTTAGTCCTGGTTTAGTTCTGGTTTAGCCCAAAATGTGAAAACTGGAAAATACCACCATGTAATCCATTTATTTCAACAAAGTAACTGTAATCCAATTACCACTCACTGAAACAGTAACTGTAACTAAATACAGTTACTCATAATTTGTACTCTGATTACATAACTCCGGTACATGTAATCTGTTACTCCCCAACACTGCCTGTGGACCATGATGTATGAACATTCTAAATCCTGATATTGATCTAAAACAACTTAACAAAAGAAACAAGTCTTCTGATTTAGGTGTTAGAAAACTGTGATGTCATCACAACAAAGAGTCATGCAGCTGTCAGCTCCTCCTGTGGATACACACGGATCACACTAGTGAGTAAAGGCAAGGCAAGTTTATATGTACAGCACAATTCATACACAAAGTCATTCAAAGTGCTTTACAGAATAAGAAATACATTAAAATCATGATAAAAACAAATCAAAACTTTAAAAAGATTAAAATTAAAAAAGAGAGACATAAATTGGAGAGAAGAGTGTGGAATGAAAACCTTTCAGTTATTTGCACAGTTAAACAGAAATGTTTTGAGTCTGGATTTAAACAGCGTCACAGAAGAGTCTGTCTCACATGTTCAGACTGTTCCAGGTTTTAGCTGCATGAACCTGAAACTCTGACTCCCCTTGTTTAGTCGTGACTCTGGGCACCAGCAGGAGGCCGGTCCCTGACCTGGGCTGGGTATCATTAAGAAGTTGCCGATACGATACATATCTCGATACAGTGCACTTTCAATTCGATATGATATATTTCAAATTGATTCGATACAGTTCAATAAAAAATAAAGGCTAAATCGTGGCTGTGACACTAAAAGTCTGTGTTAAACCACTTCTTGTACAAAGTTCATATGAAACACAAACATTTTAATCCTCAAAATAGTGAAAATGTCAAATGTGTCGCATAAATGAGTTTCCTTTCACTCAACAAGCAACAAAACTGTATCACTGTAACAAAATAATTTAGTAAAACACACGTAAAAATACTCTTGGTGACATATCGATACAGTAGCCCACGATATTGATACTATATCATCACATTAAACGATACTGATATATTGATATTCCAATATTTTTGCACACCCCTAGTCCCTGAGCTCCTCAGAGTGTGAGATGGTTCATATGACACTAACATGTCACAGATGGACTTTGGTGCTCGGCCATGGAGACACTTGTACAAGCAGAGCTGCTTTAAAGTCTCTGAGCCACAGGGGGCAGTGCAGAGACCTGAGCACAGGACGCATGTGCTCGTACTTCCTAGTTCGAGTCAGGACCTGAGCTGCAGCGTTCTGGATGTTCTGGATGTTCTGGATGTTCTGGATGTTCTGGATGTTCTGGATGTTCTGGATGTTCTGCAGCGTCTCACAGCTCGTTTGGAGAGACCAGTGAGCAGAACATTACAGTATCTAACCTACTGGAGACAAACGCATGGATAAGTCTCCAAAAAAAAAAAAAAAAAAGATTTATTTTTCTTTGCACCACAATGACAACATGGCAATGCTAAATCATATGCGTATCACTGATTAAGAAAATTAAACTGAAGAATGAACCAGAACTGGAGTTGTGTTTTGTTTCATTGACACATGTTTAACACACACACACTGCAGATTTAAGATGATAAATAATAAAGTGTTAGTCAAACATGTGAATGAAACAAAACATGACTTTTATTATTAATTTTTTTTAATCATACTGTTTCCTGAAATCCGTAATATCTTCACACAACTGTTTTTAATGTTTCTCCATATTATAAATACATTGTTTTGACTCATTTCTCCCTTTGGCCTGTAGAGGTCGCTGTTGTCTTGTAAACCAGTGCATCATGGGTACACTTAAGGACACGTCTGCTTCTCTTCTGTAAAGCGACAAAACACTCGAATTTGTTCTGATGAAATTTCTGTAAAGGAAAAATTATCTACGGAATTTGTATTTTAAATTTGAATGATTCATCAAAATACCAGGAGTTTTGAAGAGCTTAATTCTAATCTTCTTCCTTCTAGTTTTGTAATCTAAGCATGATTTAGTTCTGGTTTAGTCTTGGTCTAATCCTGAAAGTACTACTAAATATTTAACGAATATTTAAAATTTCTATTCTCGCTTTGAAAATTTTGGCATCTTAATGTAAAGACTTGTTTTTATATATTTAAACTATCAAATATATAAAATAATATAAAACCTCAGTGTGAGGTTGAAAAATTTTGGGACATAGCTGATATTTTTTCAGACTTTTTTTTCTTAAATGTAGTGAAATTTCATTAATTATTTTCTATACAACTGTTTTTATTCATAGTGCATATTTTGAACCTGTCCAGGAGCTTTAACATTTAAGAGAAGATAAACTATTTCAAGAATCAGATGCATTTCAGAACATGTTTGTAGACAGAATAAGACCCCAGGGCGACACAGGGAGGGCATCTGACACACACAGACATTTATTTCTCAAAGAGGACATTATATTGCCGAAATAAATAAATCTTTACTTCTCAAACACACTATTATTACTGTTTTACTGTCTTAAAAACATTTTTTTTTTAAACTGAATTTGCAATGGTCTCAAGTTATTTGTCACTTATCTTCTGCATTCAGAACATCCTAACTATTCACCATGAGTTTATAAGAGCTATAAGAGAGTTTTGCCATCAACTAACATGCTAATGCACACTTCCTGATGAATGGATAGTTGATATTTTGCGGCTGATGTAAACAACGTTCTCTCGAGACTTGAATGTGAGATTTGTTTTAACACAACAAACTGAACAGGACTGGGAATCGTGAAGAAGCAGAGTTGGGACCAAGTCTTTGTTTTGCAAGTCTCAAGTAAGTCTCAAGTCTTTTACCTCGAGTCTGAGTCAAGTCCCAAGTCAAATACAGGCAAGTCCAAGTCGAGTCTCCAGTCACTGGTCCATAAGTCCAAGTCAAGTCCAAGTTGTCTGATTTGAGCTTCAAGTCATTTCAAGTCTTTAAGCCAAAATACCAAATACATCATTGATTTCTGGAGTTTATATGATTTTTAAACAAAATTGTACTTAAAAAGTCTTATATTTATATATGAATATTTATATAAAAGTTGTGGCAACGTTAACCATTTTAAATGTCTTGACAAGAGTGTGAATTATTATGGTCAAAACGGAGAGAATTAGGATTTTGTCAACTAGTCTTCTCAAGTCACAGGGCTCAAGTCCAAGTTGAATCCCAAGTCTATTTTATCAAGTCAAGTGTCAAATTCTAAAAATAGTGACTTAAGTCTGACTCGAGTCCAAGTCACGACTTGCAAATCCCCACCTCTGTAAGAAGTTGCCTATGCTATACATACCTCGATACATAGGCCATGATACAATACATACACTACTGATCAAAAGTTTTAGAACACCCTCATTTTTCCAGTTATTTATTGCAGTTGAAGTCGTGCAAGTTCAATGAGTCGCTTGAAATGGTACAAAGGTAAGAACTGAACAGACAGAGGTAAAAAAAAAAAGATTAAAATAACAAAACACAAGTCCAAGCTCTGCCAAAACCACCTCAGGAAAAAAGAACAAGATGGTAAAAGTTGAAAACCTGGAGTGTCCAGCAGCAGCACAGTGTCCAGACTTAAACCCCACGGAGCTGGTTTGGGATGAACTGGACTGAAGAGTGAAGCAACCTACAAGTGCCACACATTTATGGAAACTTCTGCAACAGACTTGGGAAGAACTTTCTGAAGAATATTTGATTTCTGTTGTAAAAAGAACGAGCCACGAGTGTGTTCAGCTGTTCTATCTGACAAAGGTGGACACACATCAATCAAAAGTTTAGAATAAGTTTTGGTCAAACAGGAAACAGTGAATTTACTGTGTACCTCAATACAGTGTGCTTTCGATATGATATGAAATATTTCAAATCGATTCGATACCGTTCAGCAAAAACAATGGCAAAATCATGGATGTGATACTAAAAGTTTTTGTTAAACCACTTCTTGTGCAAAGTTCATATGAAACATAAACATTTTAATCATCAAAACAGTGAAAATGTCAAATGTGTCACATAAACGAGTTTCCTTCCTCTAAACAAAACAAAACTGTAGCTGTAACAAGATAATGTAGTAACATATACCAAAAAATACTCTTGGCGATATATTGATACAGCAGCTCACGATATTGATACTGTATCATCACATTAAACGATACAATATATTGATATTTCGATATTTTCCATAATAATACTGTAATACTGAACATAAAGAGCTGATTTAGCTGGAAGTGATGTGTGCTGTTACACAAATGTGTCACACAGTTACAATCACGTCAAGTTAAAAGTGTTCAAATCAACACTTGTATTGATCACAAGCTCCATTTTGTATTTTTTGTTGAGTTTTGAGTTTTAAACTTTTTTTTGGCAGTGTTTGCTAATATATACATCAGGGGTCATCAAACTAAGGTGCGCGGGCTGAGTCCAGCCCTCCACATCCGTCTGAACGACCCCCAGCCCCTCTGCCCCCCACTGGCCCTACGAGGTCCTCAACAGTTGTCATGACCTATTTTTTTATTACTTTCTGGCAAATAATAACACGTCGCCATCTTGTATTTTGGTGATTTTTTTTCAATTTAAAAAATTATATTCATGTGAAGTATTTATATTTATAATTAAATAATTCTATGGCATATTTACATTTGTTGCCGAATTTACTGCCAAATTTTTGTCACCTGACAAACTTGAGCTCAAACAGTGACAGTTGAGCAGGCACAGAGTACTGTAGTACAGAGTACTGTAGTACAGAGTACTGTAGTACAGAGTACTGTAGTACAGAGTACTGTAGTACAGAGTACTGTAGTACAGAGTACTGTAGTACAGAGTACTGTAGTACAGAGAGCTGTAGTATACTGTAGTACAGAGAGTACTGTAGCTCAGAGTACTGTAGTGCAGTACTGTAGTACAGAGTACTGTAGTACAGAGTACTGTAGTCAGAGTACTGTAGTACAGAGTACTGTAGTACAGAGTACTGTAGTACAGAGTACTGTAGTGCAGAGTACTGTAGCTCAGAGTACTGTAGTACAGAGTACTGTAGTACAGAGTACTGTAGTACAGAGTACTCTAGTACAGAGTACTGTAGCTCAGAGTACTGTAGTACAGAGTACTGTAGTGCAGAGTACTGTAGTACAGAGTACTGTAGTACAGAGTACTCTAGTACAGAGTACTGTAGTAGAGTACAGAGAGTAGTACAGAGTGTAGTACTGTAGTAGTACTGTAGTACAGAGTACTGTAGTGCAGAGTTCTGTAGTACAGAGTACTGTAGTAAGTAGTAGTACTGTAGTACAGAGTACTGTAGTGTAGAGTACTGTAGTACAGAGTACTGTAGTACAGAGTACTGTAGAGAGTACTGTAGTAGTAGTACTGTAGTACAGAGTACTGTAGTAGAGTACTGTAGCTAGAGTACTGTAGTACAGAGTACTGTAGAGTTCTGTAGTGCAGAGTTCTGTAGTACAGAGTACTCTAGTACAGAGTACTGTAGTCAGAGTACTGTAGTGCAGAGTACTGTAGCTCAGAGTACTGTAGTACAGAGTACTGTAGTGCAGAGTACTGTAGCTCAGAGTACTGTAGTACAGAGTACTGTAGTACAGAGTACTGTAGTGCAGAGTTCTGTAGTACAGAGTACTCTAGTAGAGTATGTAGCTCAGAGTACTGTAGTACAGAGTAGTAGAGTTCTGTAGTACAGAGTACTGTAGTACAGAGTGTAGTAAGAGTACTGTACAGAGTACTGTAGCTCAGAGTACTGTAGTACAGAGTAGTACTGTAGTACAGAGTTCTGTAGTACAGAGTACTGTAGTACAGAGTACTTAGTAGTACTGTAGTACAGAGTACTGTAGTACAGAGAGTACTGTAGTACAGAGTACTGTAGTACAGAGTACTGTAGAGTAGTACAGAGTACTGTAGTACTGTAGTACAGAGTACTGTAGTACAGAGTGTTACTGTACTGTAGAGAGTGTAGTACAGAGTACAGTAGTAGCAGAGTACTGTAGTAGAGTACTGTAGAGTACTGTAGTACAGAGTTCTGTACTGTAGTAGAGTACTGTAGGTAGTGAGACTGTAGTAGAGTACAGAGTACTGTAGTACAGAGTCAGCTGTAGTCTGTAGTACAGAGTACAGAGTACAGTAGTACAGAGTTCTGTAGTCAGAGTACTGTAGCAGAGTACTGTAGCAGTCAGTACAGAGTATAGTACTGTAGTGTAGGCAGAGTACTGTAGTACAGCAGTAGTACAGAGTACTGTAGAGTACTGTAGTACAGAGTTCTGTAGTAGAGTGTAGTTACTGTAGTACAGAGTACAGTGTAGCACAGAGTACTGTAGTCAGAGTACTGTAGTACAGAGTACTGTAGTACAGAGTACTGTAGTACAGAGTTCTGTAGTACAGAGTACTGTAGTACAGAGTACAGAGTGTAGCTGTAAGTACTGTAGTACTGTAGTACAGAGTACTGTAGTAGTACAGAGTACTGTAGTACTGTAGTAGAGTACTGTAGTACAGAGTGTACTCAGAGTACTGTAGTACAGAGTACTGTAGTCAGAGTACTGTAGTACAGAGTTCTGTAGTACAGTACTGTACAGAGTACTGTAGCTCAGAGTACTGTAGTGCAGAGTACTGTAGTACAGAGTACTGTAGTACAGAGTACTGTAGTACAGTACTGTAGTACAGAGTCTGAGTCATGAAAAGTTGACAGAGAATGCCGACTTTTCAAAGAACAGTGGACGACCAGTGATGTTTTTGTTGGGTGTGAGGTTCGTGCAGTTTGTCTGATCTGTAAAGAAAGTGTGGCAGTTTTCAAAGAAAATAATCTGCATCATCAGGGTCATTCAGGTCTGTTCTAAAGTCGACCCGACTTCCATCACAGTCAGGAGCCATAATGAAAACAATAAAGAAAAAGTTTGGTGACCTCTGATATACATTGTGTCACCATGGAAACTGCTGGACATTTACCCATAGCTATACACGCAGAACACCCCCAGCAATGCAAAGTATCAATAAAGCTCTTCATAATGAGATGCAGACAGTACACAGTGGACATACTTTGACCTCAAGAGCTGCTCATACAATACATCTGTACTGAGGTAAGACACATTTTGCTTAAATACATGGAGAAAAAAAAAAAAGGGTACAGGACCTTTAATCCAATTTTTTCTTCACTTGCCTGGGCCATTTAGACTATTTGAAGGTTTGAAGATCACGTGGATATACGGCCGGGGCTCTGATGGATGAGCTAAGTCTAATCTGTCATCATCAATCCAAGACAATCCAAAAGAAATGTCTGAAAAGAAAGGTACATAACAGCATAAGTCGATTTGGCCCCAAGGAGAAATAATCGTATTAACGAAGAGGAGCCAGGGTGCTTCATCACTGCCTGTCCACGGGCCCAGAACAAGGGCCAAGACCACGCAGTGAGACCAAGGACTGGACCAAGTCTGGAACAGGACTGAACCAGGACTGCACCAGGTCTGAACCAGGACTGGACCAGGACTAAACCAGGACTGGACCAGGACTGTTCCAGGACTAATCCAGGACTAAACCAGGACCGACCCAGAACTGTATCAGCTCTGAACCAGGAATAAATCAGGACTAAACCAGAACTGAACCCATTTTGAACCAGAACTGAACCAAATCTGAAGCAGGGTTGAACAAGAACTGTATCAGGACTGTACCAGGATTGAATCAGGACTAAACCAGGTCTGAACCCGATCGGAACCTGGACTGAACCAGCAATAAATCAGGACTTAACCAAGACTAAACCAGTATTAAACCAGACTGAACCCAGTTTGAACCAGAACCAAACCAGAACTGAACCAGGTCTGAACCAGGACTGAACCAGAAGTATATTAGGGCTGAACTAGGACTGTACCAGGATTGAATCAGGACTAAACCAGATCTGAACCTGATCGGAACCAGGAATAAATCAGGACTTAGCCAAGACTAAACCAGGAGTAAACCAGACTGAACACAGTTTGAACCAGAACCAAACCAGAACTGAACCAGTTCTGATCCAGGCACGAACCAAGAGTAAACTAGAACTGAACCAGGACTGAACCAGGACTGAACCAGGACTTGAATACGGACTTAATCAGGACTGAACAAGGATTTAACCAAGGTTAAATACGACTAACCTAGGACTAGACCTGGACTAAACCAGGACTAAACCAGGACTGAATCCCCTCTGCTAGGTCTCTGATCTCAATGTCACTTTGGGTTAGAACTCCTCTTTCTCATCTTCCGTGCATTATTCTAAAAACATCACAGTAAATTAAAGGTATTGACTTCAAATCAGTTCACATTTGAGAACTTTGATTGTAACAACATTTTTGAAAAACAAAGCCAAGAAGTAGTGTAGTGCTTTTAAACTCATTGTGGTGAATAATTCGGATGCTTAGAAAGTGAGGAATAATTTTGGCCCACTGTAAACCTTTTAAAATTTACTGTTTTTCACGGTAAAAATCAGGTACTACGCCTACAATAACGTGTTCTTACTGTTAGTGTGCCGCTCGCCTCTCCACAGATTCGACTTGTAACTTGGCTTTCTCTGCCTACACCGCTGCTCCTGATGTTGCGCATTAAAGAAAAGACTGACAGTTACAAAGCGCCTGCATACGGACAATCAGATTAGCAATGACTTTATGGAGATTATGTTTTTTTGGGTCACAGAATGCTTACACATACATTTCAGGAAAAAAAAAAAGAAAACAACAACATATATATTTATTTTTTATATCAATATTGCCATCTTTTCAAGTTATATCATTGTTTTAAAAATCCAAGTATGGACGTTGTAAGATGTTCTTTGGTCAGTAATCATCTTTAGTGGTCCTTAAACCCACCGCACAATCCAATCTTTCAAGAGTCTATTATGATCCTGACATATGTTTTTGGAGTTATCATATTTTGGGCTCGCCTTTACGCAGAGTCGACCTGACCACAAGGTTTTAAGAGGCTTAGACATGAGGTACAGGCAGGACAAATTTATATTAAGATTGCTTCTTTAAATGGACACATCTAAGGTCGGATAAATGGAATGTGGATGGTCACAAATAGACAAAACACTGCAGTTATAGGTGATTAATATTGGTATTGGTGATACTGATCCAATATTGATACATCCTCCCATGCTTTAATATTTTGGACTGCATGTGGCGCAGCTCTAGCCTGATTCATCAGCCGGTTTTACTTCGTTTCACTTCGAACAAACCGTCTGACCTCGCAGCCTTAGATTTGGTTCGCTCGACGGTAGGCGCATACTTTTTATCATTTAACCAATCTCTGTTATTTGGTCGTGACGTATGTGATGCGCCGCTAACGGGGCTAACTGGTATATTAAGATTTTCCCAGATCCTGTAGGAAGAAGGACAATAACGTCTTTCCCCTTGATAAAATTCACCAAACATTCTCTTTATTCCGGCTTTAAATCCTTGATCTCGGGAATTGTTGCCAACCCTGAATGTATGGCTCTTAACTGATTGGCTACTGCCTGAAGTCGCACTTCCAGGGTTTTTGAAAACCATCTAGTGTATTCTGATTCCTGACCTACTTGCTGGAGAGAAATTGAGTGGAGGCAATAGGTGGTGCCAGCCTGGCTAGTGCAGCTCTGGTCCAGTGGCCAGTAGTGGTATTCTGGTCCCAGAGCTACAGCTTGATCAGGTGTAGTTTGAGCAAGGCGTCAAACAGGGGTTCCAAGAGCGCTGGAAACAGGAGGTTCAGAGCCTGGGTCTGTCTGCAGGTGAGTCTGGATCAGTCTGCACATGTGTCTTGGTCTGTCTTCTGAGCAGGTGAGGCTGGGTGAGTCTGCGCAGGTGAGCCTGTATCTGTCTACAGGTGAGTCTGGGTCTCTCTACGCAGGTGAGTCTGCGCAGATGAATCTCGGTCTGTCTACGCATGTGAGTCTGGGTCTGTCTGCGCAGTTCAGTCTGGATCTGACCGCACAGGTGAGTCTGGACCCGTCTGCAGGTGAGTCTAGGTCTGTCTGCGCAGGTGAGTCTGGGTCTGTCTGCGCAGGTGAGTCTGGGTCTGTCGCAGTGAGTCTAGGTCTGTCTGCGCAGGTGAGTCTAGGTCTGTCTGCGCAGGTGAGTCTAGGTCTGTCTGCGCAGGTGAGTCTGGGTCTGTCTGCGCAGGTGAGTCTGTCTGGCAGGTGAGTCTGTCTGCTGCAGGTGAGTCTGGGTCTGCGCAGGTGAGTCTGGGTGTCTGTCTGTCTGCGCAGGTGAGTCTGGTCTGTCTGCGCAGGTAAGTCTGGGTCTGTGAGTCTGGACCCGTCTGCAGGTGAGTCTGGGTCTGTCTGCGCAGGTGAGTCTGGGTCTGTGAGTCTGGGCCTGTCTGCAAGCCGCTCAAAAAACTTTCACTTCTGTCACTAGCGAGTATAGTCCTCAAGGTGTATTTAACCTCAGGTGACCGCCGCATGTGGTGCCAGTGACCTCGTGACAGCTCTTCACAAGACTCTGTCCACTTGAAGCATGTTATCATAGAAACACATTTGCTGAACAGCTGATGGACTCTCTCATGGTTCATGGTGCGTGTTTGGTGCGAATGATCTACACTATATGTGAACAAGGCCGACCCAAAAGTAAAGTAAACAGACCTGCATCTTGTACACACTGGAGTCACCTAAAAAACACCTAAAATGACTCAAAAGTGTAAAACTGACAGGACACAGCTCTACATTTCACTGTAGCAATCAGTGTTGCAGAATTTATGCTTGACCCCGAGCCCAAGAGTTATTTTTTTCCAAGAACTGCAAGTGAACTAGGAGTAGACGGAGAAAGGGGGTACGTGGAAATAGACTTTTTATTGATACCCAAGCCTCAAATGCAGAACAATACAGAATTACTCAAACTTATAAATCTAATTCTACCTTA